>NC_056578.1:3900408-3955704 GCF_018340385.1 Cyprinus carpio | reverse complement strand
TCACGGAGATGGAACCCCCATGTTTCAGGAAGCTGATGCCATTGGTCTGTGCAGCACACAAGAGTTTTCAATCAGGTTCAGCATTTTCGTGGCAAGGGTTGCTCCATAGTGTCAGCTTAAAAAGTCTGAAGCTCTCCCTGTTATCTCAGGGACGACACCCATCAACCGATGATTCACTCGTGTTGCTGACAAGAAACCTGCTTGGTCTGAAAGTGCATATTGTGCTTATAATCGCTACACAATTGACTATAGAACAAAAAAAGAAACATGTTTTTTGTTCACGGGAGCCACAGAAACCACTAAATTCAGAGTTTATAACGCAGCATTTTTTTTTTCTCGGATGAGCGTAATCCCAGGGCCATACTAGTAGACAGTGACTGGTATATATCGTATATATATTATATATATATAGATATATATATATTATAATATATATATAATATATATAATATATATATCTACAGTACAGGTAACAGTTTGGAATACAATTTTACTATTGTTAATGTTTGTGTAGAAGGGAAAGTGTTCTTCTGCTCATCAAGCCTGCATTTATTGTGCCTTCAAAAAATACAGGGGCGAAAAAACAAGGAAAAAAAAAAAACAAAAAAAAAAAAAGGTAATATTGTGATAATTATTCAATTTAAAAGAATGGTTTTTAAATTTATTATACGTTTAAACAGTATCATTTTGATTTCTGTGATGCAAAGAGAAGATGAATTTAGGTCATTATTCACAGATCCTTTAGGAAAATCATTCTAAATATGAATGATCCTATCAAAGTTGGAAACCGTTCAGGATGCTTAATATTTTTTGAATGAAAATGTGATACTTTTTTAGGATACTTTGGGAATAAAAAGTAAAAAAAAAAAAAAAAGAAGAAGAAGAATATATGTTTATAAAAATATACCATATTTTGTAATAACATAACATACCCCGGTCAGTAATTTGGGGTCAGTCATTTTTTTTTTTTTATAAATCAATCTTTTATCAAGCAAGGGATGTGTTAAAAATTTGATAAAAAGGCTAGTTATCAAGAAAATCTATTATTAGAATATCTATTATGTAGAATTTTTTATTTGAATCCACTGCAGTTCTGTTTAACCTTTATTGATCAAATATACATTAGGACAGCCAGAACTGTTTCCAACACTCATAATAAATCAGAATATTCGAATGATTTCTAAATGATCATGTGATAGATGGATGTACATGGTAACACTGAGGCGGGAGTATGATGCTGGAAAATCAGCTTTGGCCATCACAGGATAAATTATTTTTTTTAAAGTATAATCAAATAGAAAACCTATTATTTTAAGTTGTAATAATATATCACCATTACTGTTTTTTTCTGTATTTTTGATCCAAATAAATTGCCCAGGCTTGATGAGCAGAAGAGACTTCTTTCAAAAACATTAAAAATAGTAATGTTTTCAAAAAGCTTTTGACCTGTTACTGTATATAGATATATGAACACTCGATTTATTATAAATAAACTAATTGTAAATGAAAATTTTGGCCATTTTAAAAATGTTAATAATTCGATGCGTGTTTTTGTGGTGTTGTTCGTACCTGAAGTCTATATGAGAAAGAGTCAGTTAAAAAGACAATAATCGAAAGCAGCATCCTGTGAAAATACACAGACTCCAATAAACAAACTATGGATGGAGATGTTCCGGAATACATACAGAGCGACATGAATGTCGTGTTAACGAAAATACATACATAAAAGAATAAAATTAAAATTCACTGGCGGGACGCCGTTTTTTAAATGCAAGCAAATCTGATTAAATGGAATGGGCTGTACGCGTTCAAAACAATAAAAAGCGTCAATATAAAACGATAAACAGACGGAAAACCTTCAGAATCTAAGGTGCTCGCAGATTTTTCCTCCTTTACTTTCACGTCTATAAATAAAATGGCAGTCGGGTTCTGTGTTCGCTAGATGTGATTTGTTAATAAAATTGCGTAATAGCATACTCGCAGTGTGTGGTTTCTCTGTGATGAGGCGCGAGTTGTGGTGTGTGTTTTGTTGATTATTTTTTTTCAGTCATGAAAAAGTCCACAGATCTCGACAACGACAGTGACCACCGTACGTTTGGTCCCGGTCAAACATATCTGCTGTTGGGGTGAAAAAAAACCTGGAAATATGTTCCGATATATTATATATATATATACAGAGTATCTATGACCTATGACGTTGGAGCTCTTTAGGAGTTTGAACAAGATACTATGAAATAACAAAGGCCAAAAAAATAGTGACATTAAAGAAATCCTGACAAAGACTTGAGTGTTGTCATGTCAGGAGTATGTTATTCAGTGAACTATTTACAAACGCAAATGTTGTCAATTTATGTTGATAATATTTCACACCTCTGTATGCCAGAAAGTGGAGAGAGCAGCCAGGTTAGGGACGTTCAGACCATGAAACCCAATATACTCAGTGTTTAATGTTTTGATTCTGAGACTCTACTAACCCTTTAATGTTTTTGTCCTAATTAGCCACGAACATGACCAAGTACAAGCATCATGACATTTCTCAGTTCATTTTCTTGGTTGTATAGAGAGAGAGAGAGGAGAGGAGAGATTTTATCTTGGAACATATCAATCATTAGTTCACGCGGCTTGAATACTTCTGTCTTCAGTTAATGATTTTTTTGAGATGTTGAATTTTTCTTCTCATGAGCAGCATCAAATACCAGCCAAGCAAAACGGATGGCTCTGGGAACAACCAGTCCTCGTGACCACTAGAAGAGGAAAAGCAAGAAATCAGCGCATTGAAACAAAGGTTGTGAACCAACCAGTCCTGAAACAGCTTTGGAGAGGGTTATATCACAGATTCAGACGTCAAGTCACCTTTATTTGTATAGCACTTTATACAACCACAGAAAGTGTCAGCAGTAGCTTTAAAAACAGGACATCGGTGTCAATAATTCAAACAAAAATCATTTTTGCTGTAAAGCAGCTCTAAAAAGTAAGGGAACAATAGGAAACAGTAAATGTTTCTTTTAATGGCATTTCATCGTTGGATCCGTTGATATCATCATCCCAGCTCGGAACAGCTCTATAGTGTGTGTGCAATCAGAGTCAGCGGTAAGTTCAGCGACATCAGGACATGGTTGAAGGACTGACCGCGGAAAGAGAAGAAGAAATGTGTGAATAAAGTTGTTCTTTTTGTTTTCTTTGCACACGAAAAGTATTATAAGTAGCTTTCATAACATTACGGGCAGAACTACTGGCGTCACATGCGACTATTTGTCTGAGATGTCCTTACTGCTTTTGCTACTTTCAAAGACGTGATAGTTCCCTTGCTGTCTATTGCAGGGTCAGAAAGCTCTGGGATTTCACCACAATACCAAAGATGATCACGGAAGGTCTTTTCAAGGTTTTAAGGTTGGACGACTATGAGGGTGGAGTAATAATGACAGAAAATATTATTTCTTTGGGTGAACTTTTCCTTTAATTCCGACTGTTTTCCCAGTTTAGACCACGTGTTAATTCTATAGCAGAAGATTATAATAGTATATTTAATTAATAATAGCAGAAGATGTAGATGGCAGTAGTTACATGTGGAGCGGCTTGCAGTGCATCATCTAGCTTCTTTGTTTATTTTTTATTAATGCTCAGTAAATTGCTAACGAGGAATGGGGAACTCAGAAGCTGCCTATCAGCATGTTGTGTGACGGACCCCCAATACAAAATACAGCTTGTTAGTTTACAATATTGTGACAAGTGTCGTGTTTTAGTGGCATCACCTCAGACCTTTGAGGTTTCATTTGGGTCTTTATTAAAATAACAAAAATATTAAACCATAAAAGTACAGTGTTACACAAAATACATGTGGTACAAGGATCTTGCAAGGAATGACTGGATTTCACCTGTGATATTTTGCCCCCCCCCCCCCCCCCCCCCCAGAACAGTAAAATGTAACCGTGACTTTAAACCAAAACGTTATGTTTTTGTCCAGGGTTAGGCAAGTTCGGTCCAGAGGCTGTCTTGCAGAGAGTTCGGCTTCTAGCCTAACTAAACACACTGAACAAGATAACACTGCTTCAGATCACTGTGGCTTCAGGCGCAGGGTGGACTTTCTTTTAGGTTTGGAGCTAACTTTAGGACTCACTTGGCTACCCGTTTCTTTTTAGTCTGTGGGCAAAATATACAAAATGTACCAAATACAAAAAGTAGACAAAAACATCTACCGGAACATACATTGTTTATTTTTACAACGTGAGGCTATTGGTTAATTAAACAAATATCTTCTAAATGGAGATGCCAAACATCTCAAGATCTTCATATGTTATGCCAAGATATCAGATAGAAGCATATATGGATAGCATCCCAAATTATCTTTATTTTATTAATGGCAATTAGATGCTATTACACCTAAGCAAAAAAAACACGTTCTGGCCGATATATGCGATTTACACTAAGTGCAAAACTAATGTTGATAGATTCTATTACATATGATAAAAATATGCAGTATTTTCTTTGCAGTAATTGTAAATAGTGTTAAAGACTATTAAAATTAATGCAAATAGTGGAATTATATTTGCACCCTCCCCAGTGGTGCAGTACATTATTAAAACATGCCGTAAATTGCATATTGAGGTGTAAAATGATCATATTTATTTTAAAATATTGGAATGTATGCTACTTTATTGGGGACAATTAAAGACTTCCCTAAACACCTACCCGAACCCTAACCCAATAAACGCTTTGTTATTTATCCCCTGTGAGTCAACTTTTATTAAACTATTTCTTTCATTTTAACTGGGGAAAGCAAACACCTTTACGATTTGATTGTGATGGGGAAAAAGGTAGGGAGAAGAACCAGTTTGCAAACCAAAAGGGGGATTCAAACTTGTGTCGTGCCCTTAAGTCTTAACTTCACACTGGTTTCTGTTTGTATATCATGCATCTTTTTTTAATGTTTTTGTCTAGCCTAACCAGGAACATTGGTGGGTGGGCGTTACTGTTGTAAGTTGGTCCTCTGCCAGCAAGGTGGGTTATTTGCACTTTGTGTAAACAGACACTATCCATTAATATTAACGTTTCTGATTATTTAAATGATCATCACCTCAGGGGCCCCCTCAAAAATGCGGGGCCCCCTGGGAAACTGCCTGCCCTTTTGCTACCCTATGGGTGGGTAAGTCTTTGTGTTTTGTTCATTTTGATTTGAGACAAGCCTCTCTTTTTTCAAATATCTGTTAATTTTCTAACACCAAAAATCAAACAATACATTCTGTTTTGTGGGCTCTTTAATGTGTGGTCACAGATCGCTGTAGCTACACGTGCCTCTATAGGTAAAAAGCTGGGTCATGTCGGCCTGTTCACAGTTTACCAGGTAATCTTTAATATGTCCTTTAATGGTTAATATCAAATGAAAAGGAGCATCACAAATAAAAATAAATCGGTTCTCTCATAGTTAAACAATAATAAGCTGTGCTCTTTCCCGTTTAAAACCAGAGGGGCAACCACTGCATTGTAAAAAGCCTGATCCAAACAAAAGATGCTGCAATACACGCAACAATGAGCAGTGTTTAATGCTAACTTAGAACGTATAAATTCGTGATTTATATTACATTACATGTAGATGGTCCACAATTTAAACGTCATTAACATTAGAATTGTTAAAACCGAAAATAAAAATCCAACAAAATGGTGTGAAAAAAAAAAGTGTGAGGCTTTCAACAATTTCTGTACGAAAAATTAATAATTTTCCAAACCTAACTAAATAACTGGAGGCAAGACAAAGTTATTTTTAACATGCATTGTAGATCACAAAATCGAGCTGAAATCCGTTCGATAAATGTAAATTTAATCAAGTGTTTGACCAGGAAAAACTGCAGCTCCCCCGTTTACTCGTTTCCATTGATTTTAAATGGCCGTCTTTTCCCTCACAAACATGGCGGAACTAAGCAACATATCGCAGCCAATGGCTCAAAGCAGCCCAATGTCCAATGCTACGCAAAGTGGACCTTAAAGCAAAGTTTCCTTGGGTACCCACGTGTAAACAAAGCAGAAAGCAGCGCTGCCACGTATGCAACTTTAATAGGCATTAGGAACAGAGGCACGGCTGATAAGAAAAAAAATACCATCTAATCTAAACTTGTCGGGAGACAGTAAGTTCCCCTCAGACATACAATTCATGTAACCCCCTGAGCCCTAAATTAATCGCGATTTTTAGAAATCTCAAACCGGATTTGAATCGTCACATATTTAAATCTATTTTTCAACAGGCTCGCAGTTTACATTGTCCACATGCCTAAGGTTTATGATTAATTTAATTATAGATTAAATATATTCTAAGGGTTTACTCTCCCGCAAAGTGAAAATTTTTCATTCATCACTTGACCCACATGTTGTTCCAAACCCATAAATCTCCGTTCATCTTCAGAACACTATTTAAGCTTTATTTGGATGAAAAACCTGGAGGCCTGTGACTGTCCCATAGAATGCAATATAAAAAACGTGATTTTTGGTTGCTTTCGGGGACATATAGTGCTTCGCGGGTTGGTGTCTGTGGCGTCCAGTAACGTTACGGTTGAATCACTGATGGCAGATGGGAGTATTCGGACTACGACTTGTCATACCTTTATCCTGGGACCCCCTTGACACGGGTATTGTATTGTGGCAGTCTATGGGACAGTCACAGGACCCTCCCTGGTTTCATCCCAAAAGATCAAATGACACATCGCATTTGGATGGCGTACCCTTTAATGAGGATTGTGTTGACTTTTTGAAATGATCGTAGCATGAGCTGCTTGGTGATGAATTTAGCCTCATTTAAATCAAAATTAGACATTGTTTGTACTTTAATGTTGATCAATTATGGCGTTAATGTGATGATAACTACTTTCATTCTAGAAAATCATAAGGGTCCCCTGAAGGCTTTATAATTTGTTCGAGTCTTCGCTATTGCTTTAATGCAAGCAAGAAACCCACGTACCAGGGCTGTTGCAATGTGATATATCAACTTAGCGAGGTAAAATTCTAGAAACACAGAGTGTCTGTAGTTATAGTCATGTATTCGAGTCTTCTCCTAGTGCTTCAATGCAAAGGGAAAAAGCGCACCCTAATCTGTTGCAAGGGTGTGTCAAGTTAGCTAGCGTAGCTGAGCAATTGCGTATTTAATATATCATGATGACTAACAAGTTCTTATTGTGTGCTGACTCGCACAGTTTGGCTTTACATTGTTCTTACCCAAAAAAATGTAATAAAGTGAAAGAAAAGTAACCCACTAAAGTGGCACGGTGATTTGAGAAACATTAACCCGCCCCCCCACATTGATTTTTTACTTGCATTTGGCGGGGTGTTAATTTCAAACCCTGGTTGTCATGTAATGTTATTGTATTTGGATGACATGATCTGATTGGTTGAATTGATGCTGCTGTATTCCAGCTGTAACATTTTTATCAGTGGTCATGATCGTCTGGGAACTCAAACCCATGACAATGGTTGTTGTGAGGGTCATCCTCTGTTTGTACAACTTTTATACCTGTAACTAGTTGTATAATGTGGAGAGTAGGATATTTAACTTTTTTGTTCTATATTACGTTCGTTCTTCTGATTAAAACTTCATTGGGTCAGTCCAGAGTCTGAGGTATTACTCAGGTAAAGGCTGGACTGGATTCAGAGCCGGATTCTGTCAGGTTTTTGGGACAATCCAGGATTGTAATCCAACTCCGAACAGCCAGGAATTGAACAGAGAACGACTGGATCCGAGAATCTGCTTGGCTGATGGTCAGGAGATGTTTTTCTCTCCTGTGACGGTTGTAAAAATGAAAAGCTGACCAGTCATACATAATCTAACAGAAACTCCCAGTCGTTCATGGTCTCGGAAGTCAGAGAGAAATCTAATCCATGGATCAGTGTTGCGTGGTAAAAGCCATACGGACCATCTGAACACAAGAAAACCAGAAACCAGCTGAGGGAGTTAAAGCAGAATCTCTTATTTTATAAGACTGTTTTTCCATCTTTCACCACACCAATTATCCAGGAAGTCATTTGGGAGGTGTATTAATTGGTGCCAGCTCTACCCTCCCAATAGTGACGACAGAGGAGAAACAAACTTTGTGGCTCCAAAAGCACATAAGTGAAATGGAAATTCCTCTCCAATGTGATGATATTCTGGTTGATCCCTCCATGTTTTTACAGTTCCTAGTATGACCATCAGATCTGGAGAGAATCTCACATAATTCACGGTTAATAGTGATCTCAACTGGTGAGGGAAAAAAGCAAGCAACATTTAAAATTCTCTTAAAGCTCGATGTGTAAGACATGTATTAATTCAAATTTATTGAAATATATATAACTGAGATGATACCTGGCAATGTTTCCCCTCAGTTCTTCTATATTATACATCTTCCACAACTAAAATGATAAATAATTTGAGAGTTTGTAGAGAAAGAAAACTACAGCGTAATTAGTAATTTCATAAACCATTTATGCATTAATTCCACATATTGAAGCTGTAATAATTATGTTCACATCATGTTCTGTTATACTGTTAAAATGGCAAATGGAAAATAAAACATATTTCTATTTGTAAAATAATAATTTTTGTTTGTAAATATACAGTACAGTCCCAAAACAATCGATTATGTTTGAGTCCACAGTGTGGCACTACTGAGGTATTATATTGTTGTGCTTGTGCGTTTCGAATGATGACATGGTTTAAAACTGTCTAAGTATAGTAATGTTAGCAAGTGAGAAAAACTTTAATAATTAATAGTGCAAATTATTATTAGGTGAATTAGTGGTTCACTTCGCAGTTACCGTGTTTCCTGTAAGTAGAGCAAAGAAAACTAAAACGTCTTCAAATACCTTCTTTTTCTCAGTTTTTCTGGCTGAGTTATCCCTTCCCTCCTCACAGTCTAAAACGAAGAGAACATTTCAATGGAGAGTTCATTATTAATCTGCTTTAACGAAATCTCCCAAACTCTAAACCCACAATAATTTAGGGCCTTCAGGCAGAATTCATTTAATGTTAACTGCATTGCTGTGTCAGCTGTGTTCAGATTTCTTATGCTCAGGGTCAAAGGTCCTTTCCTTCACTCCGGCTCATTTGTGTTTAAAGCACTTGCCAGGTCATTCTGTCAATCCAGTAACTTGTTTCAGTTTTTGGTTTGTCTTATACAAGCATCACACCTTGCTCGTAATGTTTCCTCTATTGTGGTGTATCAACTGCGGCATAAAAATAGAATCTTCTTTAGGAGTTGTCAGACGTTCAAAACATCAGATCAGATAAATGAAACATGTTCTTGATTCTCAGTTGAATCTTCTGTCAAATAAAAATGAAATGCAATGGTTTACAAAGCTGATACAACAACCTGTATGCAGCATATTTAGTGGCAAACCCATCACATTTTTATGCTTAGTGAAATGTGATACATTTCTTAAGCGACAATCATGGTATTTTATTTCAGTAGATTCAGTAAATGTTCAGAAACATTTTCGACTCTTGAACAACTCTCAGGCAAAAATAAGCAGATTTTTAGTTTAGACTTGTGGTTTATTTTTTGTTTTTAATGTATTCAAGATGCCAAAGTGAGAGAGATGAACAGAATGGAAATGAACCAGCTTTAACAAATATATAACTGGAGATGATGTCATATACCTGGTTCCTTTCTTTTCGGTTTCCTTCTGTTATGTGTTTTTCTAAAAATCAAAACAAATAATGTTAAGGTGTTTAGGAGCAAGAAAACTTACAAGCTTTAATTGGGAGTGTCTACAGTGTATTATTATGCTAACTGAAATTGGCGCATTGCCTTATATAAACTTGTTTATATTCACAATTGTGTGAATGCAGAATTTCTGCTACAACAGCACAATGAGTGTTTTATTTGTCCTTTTAGTGGTTTCACTTCACCTTCAACAGCTGCCGTTACTAAAAGTATTGCACAGCTAAACTTCTTCAAATACCTTCTATTTTGACGAGTCTCTGGTCTCTCCATATTTTCCTCCTCGTCACCAACCTGAAATGAGAGAATTTCATTTGGATGGTTTAATTACTCCAATTTATTTACACCAATACTCCACTATAATCAACCACAATAAATTCCTGATGTTAAGCTGATTCCTTTAACATTTACATATTAATCATTTACAGAAGCTTTTATCCAAAGTGACTTACACAAATGAGGAACATAGAAGTCTCTGCATATGTATTTTGTGGATGTTAAAATTATGCACATGTAGTTTACTTACTTTAGTTACTTGTTTCTTTGCTTCCTGAAAAAAAAATCACACTTAAGCATAAAATATCCCTACATAACAACCATCGGAAGATAAAGTCATTTCCATTGTTTCAAACTAGATTGTACCTGTTAGTTTTTCTCTGTAATTGTGTCGAGTATGACCCAAACTGAAACCCAGAAAGAGCACAGATGAGAAAAGTGAGGAAAAGAGCCTTCCATGGACCTGAGGAACGAAACCAGACGAACTCCAAAACCCTTCAAAACTATATAAATCAATTACAGTAAGTAATTGCTTGTTTTATTTCTGTTTATTATTTTTCTTCATGATTATTTGACTTTCTTTTTATGTAGCACTTTGAATTACCATTGTGTATGAAAGGTGCTATATAAATAAAAAAAACCCCCCCCCCTTTTTGTGGGAAACTTTGCCTTTGCCTGGCCTAATGTTCAATAATTTTGTTGAAACTTTTGCTTCATATTAAAATGCTGTTCGCAACCCATTTGTTTCTTCTGAAACCTCACTGGAGAACAACATATCTGGAATTTGTTTTAGATTTTAATTGAATTGGATTGGTAAAAGTGCACATAAGAGAGAACTGCCTGAACATAGAAGAAAATAAATTCAGTTGGTAAGCATGAATAAAAAGCAAACATGGCATTCACGAATGTATGCCTAAAAAATTGTGAATTCTATCTATCAATTTATATTTGCTTAAAATAAAACTTAAAGACGGAAAAACCTTCAGTTAAGGTCACACAGAAAAAAAAAATTATGGTAAAATACTCACAAGGCCTAGCATTCAAGCAAACTTTGATCACTTTGTTTTGTGGTATCTATTCTAATATCCAATGATTCTCTAACCTGAAGATACGAATTGCCGCCCCCTGTATGTTCAGTTCTTCCTTCTTTTAACTCTCGCGATCTGATAGAGACTGAACATGCGACCTGTTGATGAGCGTCTGAGAGAGCGTGACGGCCCGTCCATCTGTGGACAGAGAACATCTCATTCTGCTCCACGTACTGTGATATGTTTCCTGCCAGGACGGAGAGCCCTTCCTTCATCTGGAACGGCCAGCGTTGATACTGGGCTTTGGAGACCATCCGCTGAACCTGCAGCTGATGTTCACACGCCCATCATCTAGAGGCTTTGGAGACAGGACAGGAGAGGTATCCTAAAGCTGATGGAGGAAGGAGACAGATGCTCAGATCCTTTTCCTGACACAAAAACTAGCCTAACATAGTTCTCTTGTCTTAGACACTAATTGTGGTGTCTGATTTTTGGAAGATGTTTTGTCTTTCAGGGTGCTTGAAACACTTCAACAGGTACATGAGAGAGCTGCATTGGGATTGAAACAACAGTTTTAAAAGTATATATATATATTAATATATATTATAACTTTCCAATAAAACATTGGCTTTGTTTAACAAGGCGTGTTTTTAAGCATGTTTTTGGCCTGACTGGTTTTGTTGTGTTTACACAGTTTTGACCAGCAGGGGTCACCAGAGAGTATTGTTTCGATTGTCCTCAAGTCTTAGTCCTCATTATGCAGGAGAGAAAATTTTAATGTTTTGACTGTGTTTTGAGACTATGGCTTTAATGAGGTGTAGATGCTTGCTCACCAGTGATTTTGAGAACCACCTCTTTTCACTGCTGATAATGAATTTTCTCCACTCCATAACAACGAAATGACCATCATCTTGTACTCTGAGTTTTCTCCAGCTGTAGAGAGACATCTCCATTCCTTCATTCCAACCAGACTTGATCTGACCGCAGAGTCAAGAGCTTCGTTCCTGTATGATTCCTCCTGGACCGTCCTGGATCTTCCCATGATTATAGAGGAGAACAGGGTGTTGCTGAACTGATTGTGAACGGTACCAGCGGATCTCCAGAGCTTCAGCGCTCTCAGGATGAGAGATCCAGCAGGGGAAGAATCAATTGTGGATCCCACATGAGACACTACAGGATCACCAGGAACCTTTAACAGTTCAACGACACTGAGAGAGAGAGATGAATTTTAAGTGAAATTATTTATTTACTACAAATATTTAAGGTGCAGTCACATTGACAATTGTTCGAATTGTGTGAATTTTTCAGTCATTTTTATAGGGATCCACATCATTGGGAAATTCTGTGTGAGGGTGAAAGATTTTTTTTGAAACAGGTTCAAGTTTTTCCATGCTGAATCTGTGGATAATAATAGTTCTTTGCTCATATTACTGTTATATTTGCTGGCTAGTGTTTTTAAAGAAAAATTCTGTTTGTATTTTGGGGGGGGGGCCTTAGTGGCCATAGACATGCAAAGAGTAGTCGAGGTAGTGTGGAAGTTTAGTAATCCCCTTCAGGGAACTCGAGCTGCTCGTAAAACTCTATGGGAAACGCCAACGGGCGGGGTGACGTAATGACCCAGGACACTTAAAAACACGTGCGGTGTGAACCGGCATCACTTTCTGTCATTCAGGCAAGCGCTATCTGTGTGTGTCAGTCACATTTGTGGTGAGTCTTATTGAGTGTTGTGTTGTCCACTTGATAAGCTCCATTATGTCCCAAAGCTTCAGTCAAGAAAAGCATTTGGGAAGAGAGAGCAGGCAGTGTTTAGGCTGTGTGGTTCCTCCCTGCCCGCGCTATATTTTGGGTGGAGACACACACAGTTTGTGTGTTGTGCCTGCTTTGGGAGCGAAGCACGCAGAGTCAGCTCTCGAGGGACTTGAATGCCCACATTGAGAGCGCTTGTTTACTACATATGCTTCGCTCTCGGGATGGGCAAAAGGTCCTTTGAGAAGGACAATTCAGAAATCAGAATCAAATCAGAAAGAGCTTTATTTCCAAGAATGCTTGGCGCATACAAGGAAGTTTTTTTTAGTGTGACATAAGCGTTCCAGTACACAGAGACAACACAACACACAGACCAAAAAAATAAACAAATAAAATACAGTGCGTGGCCAAAAGTTTTGAGAATTACATAAATAATTAGGTTTCCAAAGTGTGCTGCCTACACTTGCTTTTAGATCTTTGTTTCAGTTGTTTCTTCTGTGATGTACGATGAAAAATATAATTACCACATCACCAACAATCATCATACTTTCAAAAGGCTTATTAATCGACAATTACATGAAACATGTAATGCAAAGAGTCATATTATTTGCAAGTGTTTGGCCCTGATCTTTTTTCAGGACCATCTGCAACTTCTCTAGAAAAAACTGGTCATGCTCGCACTCAAAACTTCTGGGCCAAATTCCTTACTGATAGCAACCCCAGTGCCTTTCCATAATAAACTTTCTTGGAGTTTGGCAGAATTAGTGGGTTTTTATTTGTCCACCCGCCTCTTTTAGGATTGGACCACAAGTTCTCAATGGGGATTAAAGATCTGGGGAGTTTTTCCAGGCCATGGACCCTAAAATTTCAACATTCTGGGTCCCCGACCCCACTTAGTTATCACTTTTGCCTTATGGCACGGTGCTCCATACGTGCTGGAAAATGCATTGTTTCTGCACCAAACTGTTGTTGGGTTTTGTTGGAACACGTTGCTGGTGGAGGGTGTGTTTGTACCATTCCTTTATTGCATGGCTGTGTTTTTGGGCAGCATTGTGAGTGAGCACCACTCCTTGGGATGAAAATCAACCCCACACATTAATGGTGTCAGGAATGCTTTTACTGTTGGCATGACCCACGGAACTTGTGCTATGGTAGCGCTCACCTGTTCTTCTTCCTACAACGCACTTTTTCAGGATGCCCCACAATTCGGAAAAGGGGCTTCATCCTGAGAATATGACTTTGGCCCCAGTCCTCAGCAAGTCCATTCACTATACTTCCTTTCAGGGCAGAAGAAGTCACTCTGTCCTGTTCCCCTGATGTTTTTTTTTTTTTTAGAGAAGTGGCTTCTTTGCTTGCCCCGTTCTTGACACCAGGGCCATCTTCCAAAAAGTCTGTGCGCCTCACTGTGCGATGCAGATTCGCGCACACCCTGCCTGCCTGCCATTTCCTGAGGCAAGGCTCGGCACGGTGGCAGCTCGCGATCCAGCAGCTGAATCCTCGTTTAGGAGACGATCCTGGCGACTTGCTGGATGTCCTTGGACTCCCTGGCCCTTCGTTTACAAATGGAACCTCTTCCCTTGAAGTTCTTTGCTGAACCTATAAATTGTTGATTTTTGGTGCAATCTTAGTTAGCCACAATATTCCTTGCCTGGTGAAGCCATTTTTATGCAACGCAATGATGCGCCACGCGTTTCATTTGCATGTCACCATGGTTAACAATGGAGAAACAATGATTTCAAGCATCACCCTCCTTTTAAACATGGTCAATCCTGCCATTCTACTAAACCCAATCAGCCGTGACGACTGATCTCCATCCTTGTGCTCGGTCAACATTCTAACCTGAGTTAACAAGATGATTACTGAAATATCTCAGCAGGTTCCTTTAATGACAGCAATGAATGCAGTGGAAAGGTTTTTTGGGATTAGTTAATTTTCCAATGGCAAGAAGGACCTAGGCAATTCATCTGATCAACTCTTCATAACATTCTGGATTATATTGCCAAATTGCTATTATAAAAACTTAAGCAGCCAACGTTGTCCAATTTTCCATATTTATGTAATTTCCTCAAAACTTTGGCCCACGACTGGACACCTTGTAAAATATAAATAGACAAATATGTGAAAATAAATCGACAAAACAAAAAAATGTAGTGAACAGTTTTTGGCTATAGATGACATTGGAATAGAATAGAGTAAGATGCAGGGGATGTACTATGATGGAGTTGGTGGTAACAAATACAATAAGGAGAGGTGCACATTTTTATTGCATAAGGGGGGAAAATTTAACTGTTCATGAGGTAGTGATTGCCTGTGGGAGAGACTGTTCTTGTGCCTGACTGTCCTGGTATTTTGCGGCTTCTCTGAAGTACCGGCCAGATGGCAGAAGGTTCAAAAAGGGGTAACTTGGATGAGAGGGATCCAGAATGAATTTTCTTTGAGCCCGTTTTCCTCACTCTGGATGTATACAGTTTTCTTGGAAGGGTGGGCAGGGGAGCATCAATATCCTTTCAGGCAGTCCGAACCGTTCTCTGTAGAGCTCTTTCTGGATGTCTGATTTTGTAGCTGAACCAAACCAGACAGTTATTGAAGTGAACAGGGACAGACTCAATGACGGCTGAGTAAACTGTTTCAGCAGCTCCTGTGCAGGTTAAACTTCCTCAGCTAGGCGAAGGAATTACAAACCTTTGTTGGGGGGCCTTTTTTAACAATGGATTCAATGTGATTGTCCCACTTCAGTACCTGAGAGATGGTGGTGCCCAGGAACCTGAATAACTCCACTGTCGCATTACAGTGCTGTTCATGATGGTGAGTGGGAGGAGTGCACGGGGGTTTCTCCTGAAGTCGCCTCCACTATCAGCCTCCACTGTTTTGAGTGTGTTCAGCTCCAAGGTTGTTAAAGACTGCACCAGAACAGCCAGCTGCTCAATCTCTTGTCTGTAAAGCAGACTTGTCACCGTTTCCTGGATGAGAACCAATGACTGTAGTCTCGTCTGCAAGTCATGGTTCTAGTGGTTAGAGAGTTTGACTCCTAACCTAAGGTTGTGGGTTTCGAGTCTTGGGCGGCAATAACCACGACTGAGCGTGCCCTTGAAGCAAGGCACCGAAACCCAACTGCTCCCCGGGGCGCCGCAGCATAAATGGCTGCTGTTGGTGTGGCGGCGGGGGTGCACTTTGGATGGGTTGACCAATGCAGAGCAGTTGAATTGGCCTGAGTATGGGTCCACCATAATTGGCTGTATGTCACGTCACTTTCACTTTCAAACTTCAGGAACTTGAACAGAGGGGTTTTTGGAGGTGAAGTCATTGGTGTACAGGAGTTAAGAGCAGTGGGGAGAGAACACATCCCTGAGGGGCGCACCAGTGTTGGTGGAGCAGCTGTCATGAATTTCCCCAGTCTCACTAGCTGTTGCCTATCTGTTCAGAAAGCTGTGTGATGACCACTGACAGATAAAGCTAGGAAACAGAGAGCTGGGTCAGTTTGGTCTGTGAGGGCTCTTGGGATGATGAAAGCCGAACTAAAGTCGCACAAACAGGATCGTCACATAAGTCCCCTGTTTGGTCCAGATGTTGCAGGATGAAGTTGCAATCCCATGTTGATTGCATCATCCCACCGACCAGTTTGCTCGGTATGCAAACTGCAGGGGGTCCAGTAAGGGTCTAGTGCTTTTCCTTTAGATAAGCCTGAACCAGTTTTTCAAATGACTTTCATGATGACAGACATTAGAGCCACAGGTCCTGTAGTCGTTAATTCCTGTTATCTTGGGTTTCTTTGCAACGGGATGATGGTGGAGCATATGAAGCAGGGGAGGGCACTTCACACAACTCCAGCGATCTGTTGAAAAATCTGTGAAAAGATGGGGGCCAGCTGGTCAGCACAGGTTTTCAGACAGGCTGGTGTAACACCATCTTGGCCTGGTGCCTTTACATCATCCTCACTGATTTGAAAGTTGGGGAGTTGGGGAGAGGGGGATTGCAGGAGTTGTTACAGTGTTGTAGTCTCAGCCCTCAAACGTCATGCCCACAGAACCGCTGGACTAAATGTCTGATGCATATGGGAAACAAAAGTGGAAACACTTCGGAATGTCGAAAGTCGTGTCAGTCAATTTGTTTGAATTCTACAGGATTTCCGCAAGACTTTGTGTGTCACGTTCTTAAAAACGTTCCACCCTGGAAACCAAGATACAGGTGGATGTTACTGTCCTCTGTGATTCGTCCAGATCGTGGTAGCAGCTTCAAAAACACACTCCAATCAGTCTGAGGGTCGAAACAGAGGCTTTGAAGCACACTCTGTTTGTTTGTTGTTCCATCGTCTTTTACAGTACTGTAACTACAGGGGTAACGCATTTAAGTTTTTGCTTCTGTATGTTGGTATAGAGGAACCAGGGGAGCGGATCAAGAGCCCCAAAGCTGGTCCTTAGAACAGAGATGAGATTGCACATCTTTATTGCTTTGGTAAGAGTGATCTCGTAGATTACTGTCTCTGGTGGGAACATGTAACATGCTGTCTGTGTTGTTTTGGCAGTTCACGGGAAAGATTTGCTTAAAGTACAGTCCCCTATAATGATAAAAAAGAGTCCGTGTTTGTTTATTCTGTCTCTGTGATCTGATCAGCTAGAGTTTCTGTAAAGCTTACTGCACATTGCAGAGGAATGTACAAAACTCACAAGAATTAACTAGTGAAGCTCCCAAGGCTAAGTAGAAGGGTTGCAGTTTAATACGAGCGCTTCTAGATCTTAACAGCCATCAGCTTCTTTAAACACAGTTCCATCTGTACACCACCTTTCCAATTGATGTAGAGCAGAAGAAGTGTGTCCCTTTTTTTGTATGGGGTAAAGAGAGGGAGATTTGCCAGATGGATTGCTAGGCAACGGCGTTCGAAATCCCCTCGCTATCCTGAGCTTGACGAGTGAACCGGCTCGCGTACCCCCAGGCTGCGCAATCCAGAAGCTTTTGATCGCGCCGCTGCTCCCCGCGTACCGCCGATTACAACGTTCAGCCCAACCTCCGAAGAATCAAAAAACCGTAGGAGACTTTGTGGTGTGTTCTTCCAAATCTTCAGGCAGTTCATATATGGTGAACCTACTTGAGTATAGAAAAACAAAAAAAAAACAGGAAAACTCACCAAATGCACTAAAACACAACTGGAGAGCGAAACAACTCGGCTGCCAGGTCAGGCAGCGTCCCTCAGCGCTCCTAGCAGTGCCCTGCCCACGCTTTTCCGCCGAGGCGGAAGCTCACATAGGATCCTGGTTTCACATATGATCCAGCGCCTGCTCCTCTGGTCGTGAAGCCCGTGCCTCGTTGTCCTATCCCCCAGGGGAGGATGGCTTGATGCTCCATCCTGTCTTCCTTCCTCCGAGGTAGGCGTTGAACTGTGGAGGGCGTCGCTCGAGCTCAACCATTTTGCACAAGGATATTATGTTGAACATTACTATGCGCAGCATTACTGGGAGCGGCAGCTTGCGCAGTACAGCTCTCGGGTCCTGATTGGTGCTTTTGGCCACTGCAAAAATGCTCCGCTCCTTCAGCCGGGCACACACACCGATGAGTATGTCCGTGTCCTGTGATCTTAGTTGGGGTTCCAGTCCCGCTGCTGCTGATGCACAGGGGCGATTGAGATCGGAGGGATTGCACATGATTCTGGTGGGGCATGTTGACATGGTGCTCTCTTCCTATCTCCACCCACATTTCCCTAGATCTATGGCTCTCTTCTTGGGGTTCCAGAAGCCCGCGGTTTCATGTCTTTTTCCCCCTCTGAGGTGAGAGCTTGCTGCTGCAGCTATCTTTTTCCCTGAGGAGAATTTGATAGTGTTTTATAAACCGAGTGGCTCAAGCGCGGGGCGCTTCCGAGGCAATGCATGGCATTACATAATTCTCGGTTTTAATATGAATCATATCACACCATACTGTGTTTCCCTGTCTGATTGTTTGACTGCATGTTAATACATGAGGCATTAAATTGAAGTATGTTTTCTCTGACTATGAGAAGTTAGATATACGGGAGCATCTTGTGAGATGAAAATTTCTCGAGTGAGAGCACATGTTTACCTCTTCTTTCGCTCCCAAGGAGAGTTGATAGTTGTTGTTCCAGGGGCTAAGCTGGGGCGGGAAGGGAGTAGCGTCCCAACCCTACTAGTGTGTTCAAGCTCCTCATTGATGGAGCAATCACTTCTCGTACTGTTCCCCAGAATTAAGAGTCAGAGTAGTCGGCTGCCCATGGCCAAAGGAATTCTAGTAGACTAAGGCATAGTCTACAGACTGGTGTTGGTCATTCTCACTGGATAGTCTTCGAGCTGACATGTCCCTGACAAGCCTAGGGGTACAGGACTTCTGATGGGATGGCCAGCCCCCTCTGGGAAAGAGCAGTGTACACCTCATTATAACGTGCCCGTCTCTCCTCAGTGGTGCCCTCGGGTTGATCGATGTGCCAACCCTGCCACCTACAGTGCTTCAGGGTCACAGTGGTCTCTCTGGCGGAGCGTCGGGCGAGCGGCTTCTCTTCAGAATCACCAACTTATCCCACACCACTTATCTGGGTGTGGTGTGGGATTAAGTGACCACATGTTTGCACGTCACAGTCTTCTTCTCCTGCTGCGGCGATCGAGTTCCAGTGAGAGTGAGAGAAGGGCAGGTCACTCAACTGTACAAAGCAGTTCCAAGAAACTGACCTAAAAACTGGGGGGGTCCTGGGTCTGACGGCAGCTGCTGCGTCCAAACGTGGATACCTTTTGGCCCGGCTGTACATGAGACCCTACAGTGGTGCTGGCCAGACCAAGCGGTTCTCCCCGATGAAGAAACCCGCTTCGCCAGTGGCTTCAAGGTCACCACAGTGGCTGCCTATATGCCTGTAGACATGGTGGAGGGGGGGGGGGGGGGGGGGGAAACCTTTGCTCTTGTCCCTCATAGGCCCCCCCCCCCACCACCCATACGGGCTGGCACACCAGATCCCCCCTTGCTATTCATAAAGAAATCCGTGACGCTGGTTCCACTGTAAATGTTCTTTGCTCACTAGATTACTGTTTAGATTTGGCTGGCTAGTTTTTTTTAAGAAGAATATCGTGTGCTTTTTATTTTGACTTAGTGGTCATAGCCTATGCGACCAAGTTAAGAGTATAGTTGGTAATAGTTTTTTTATGTCACTGTAAATCTTAAATATAACAGAATCCCCCCGATATGTTCAGTGCGAGAAAACCATTAGGGTACACAATAGAAAATGTAAGTCAGTCCTATATGGTAATAGTGCCGATGATAAATTACCCCCATAAATTTATCAGCATCTATGGGGGGAAATTACTTGGAAGCCATCGAAACTGAACTAAATCCAAGGCTTTTTTGCTTCACATCTGAAGTCCTCTATAGGCGGAGAGTCACCAGTAACCTGATCATAATCAGAAAGTCTAATGCTTCCTGTGAAAATACAGACCAGACGCCTAACATAAAACCAAACTCTGAGGGAGGAAATCCAGAATAGGGTAGAGCGGTGAAGAGTTTTCTAATGTAGGGCTGTTTCCACCTGCATGGCGTAACATCGAACCAAACCATATACCAGGTAACCAAACTGTGGGACGTGTAAACCTCTGCGTGGGATCACGGTGATTGGATGCTGGCCGGAAAGAAATGTCACCTAGCCTGACACCCATCACGTGTGACACTTGCGCAAGCGGCCACAACAGAAACCGCTCGGTTAAATAGTCACAGCCCAGTTTAGGGGATCGTAAACAATCAACTGGTTGTGTTTGCACGAGCGCAAGGGACCCGTGTTTTTAACAAACCAACAAAATGGCTGTTTTGGGTTGTCCTGTTAGGAAGTCACAGAACAGTCCTCTTCAGTTGACAGCAGAGGGGTCAGATCCGGGATTGACCAGGCGTGACTAGGGCTACACTCTGAAGAAAATGTTTTCGTCATGGAGGGCAAGTTTAAGGCAATGAGAGTGCATCACGAGCAACTATAGATGAACTTGAATACTCCCTTCACCACTCTAAATGGCGCGTACTTAACCTACAAGTTGAAACGCAAAACCCAAGCCGTTCGCCATGCCACACAGTTGGAAAGTCTGGCATAACAATGTCCATCAGTATCCATACACTCCCATCACATTTTTGAGCTTACAAGGAGAATTTTCCATTTGGGACTTGTGAGCCAAACCTTGTAGATTTCAAGAACAAAAAAAAAGAATTTTCAGAAAAAAATTAATTTTTTTGATTAGAAGAATTTTTTTTTTTTTTTTTTGCCTTTTCATTTGCATTGTAATGGTACAATTATTGACTTACATAGCTAAAGGCCTGTTTTCTCTATTTTAAGTTTGTACTTGTTTTCAGGAGTGGCTAACGTGTACAACCCACAGACTGCTAAACAAAAGTGTATCTAGGCTGTGGCCTGCTCAGGGGTGGTATAGTTAAAAAACTACCATGAGTCCCCGTTATCCATTCACAAATTCGCGTCAATATCACAGGAGAAAACCTGATTTTTTTTTGGTTGTGGCATAAGTGATTAAAAATGTGGCTAATGTGGTAATTTTTTTGAATTTTAATGTGCATCTTGGCATTTCCATCCAGATTTTTTTTTTTACCTGAGTATTCCAAATTTCACATAAAAAATGGGTGGAAAGCAACATACACTGAACCAAATTATAAACGCAACACTTTTTGTTTTTTTGTCCCCATTTTTTTTCCATGAGGCTGAAACTCAAAGATTAAATTTATTGTTGGCCAAGCAAAGACCGCAGTTGTTCTAACTAGAAGGGAAAAAAGAGGAAGGGAAGGAAGGAAAATGATGATGACGACGCTTTCAGCTTTCAGTTTAGTTCAAGCAAAAGAATAAGAATAAAAAATAAGAATAAGTTAGATAATACAATTTTGGTGTTTTGTGTGGATTTTTAATTAAGATGGATTGTATGTTTTGTTGTTAGAAAATTGTTGTTATAAAGTAAGCTTAAAAATTCCAGTTCTCTCAAACAACCACACGGCAATTATTTTTGTGATAAATGTATAAAACTGTGATAAACTTAGTTACATCTGTCTCACCCCAGCAGAGGGATAGTTTGTAAGAACGGAAATATTAACTCGCATAACCCCTTCTTCCTCCACCACTGAATAGAAAAAAAGCTAAAAGTTATTGCTACTTTTTGTCAAAATTCTGACTTTTTTAAATGACCTTAAATATGACTTTTAAACAACGCAATTGCGAGTTATAACGTCAAGAATTTGCGAGATGTAACAGCTCTAAGAATTTCGAGAGGAAAAAAGTCAGAATTGTGAGATAATAAAATGTAGCAATAACCTTTTTTTATTTTTATTTTTTTAATTCATTGGCGAAAAAAAAATGAAACCAGACGTCCTTTTTTTTTTCCATGAGTTTTAATTTATTAATCCTTTATAAATAGACAAAATGTGGACTCCCCGTTTTTTATGAAAGTTTAAGAGATCAAGCACAAACAATCACTGAGTTACAAAAAGGGGGGGGTGTTACTGGGGAACCATCCCTAAATGATAAGGACAGGACATAATCGATCAGACTGTTCGATAAATAAATAAATAAATAATAATAAAAAAAACTCACTCGGACACAAAGACTCCTCTGTTACGCAATAAATCACAGCAATCAGATGTTAGATAAGTGTACAAAAAATAACCGCTAGACTACTACCTTCAGAACATCAGATCATGATGAGAATCAAGAAGCCTGTCCTAAAATACTTGTCCATCTTGAACGGTGTTCATTTCGTAAACAATGGTCAGAAATGAACATGACATGACGATTAGTGGGAACTATGGTGTGTGTATAGATGATTTTTGCGGGTGTGTTTGTGCTATGGTGTGTTTAATGTGTGAAGGCGCGTGAATTATAGATTAATCTCTTGTTGACACTTGAAGCACATGATTTGTCCTTTTCCCCCTGTAGACAAGAAAAGATCAACATGACACGAAGCGGGCGTTAAATTTATGAGAAGAACAGCCAAAATTCTGTTTTCGCTAGCGGGAATTTTATGGTAAATGTTTATACATTTGGTTTCCGCATTCTGTCCCCTTTTTTTACTTATATAAAAACAGTGTTTAGTAGCAGTTCATTGGATTAAACACGAAAAATCAAACCAAGCAAAGAACCAAAAAGTGACGAATATTAAGGACAATGCTTTGATATAACTTGTCAATCATGCTTGTGTGTGTCCCGTGTGTTTTTTTAATTCATGGAACTATTTTACAACTCCTACTACTCATTCACACCTTATGTTGATCTCCAACTCTCCTGCATTGTCTGACACAGACAGAGAATGGGTCACGAGAGAAGCCGGCGCACCATACACACTTCCAGGTTTCACGGGAATTTAACCTGAGGGAAGCACAGCTCCTGGTTTTTAGTTTTTGGAATCCCTGATGTTAGAGTGAAGGGTGTGGCTCACGAACTCTGTCCTTAATCAATCATCATATCAATGACACAGTTTTGAGCATCATCATGACCATTTTCTTTGTTCTCTATTAATAATTTTTTTTCTCGGTAAAATATTGATGTCACACCCCTTCCCCTGGGTGTTTTTTTTTTAAGAGGAAACAGTGGTTGCATGACAACAGAAACTTCCGTTAGTACAATGGAAGATTTGCATTTTCTTTCTCACTGACAGCATCTAATCTCCAGAGAGCCAATCATAGCTGATGATGATTGGGCTTTGCTTTCTCTGGAAACCACGCCTCTAAGAAAAAGCAAGCAAATGCAAAAAACCGATGACATAGGTGGTAAAGAGCCAACCTAGCTTGAACATCCGTCCTTTTTTTGAGAGGTATCTCCTCCATGTCTTTCTGCTGCGTGCCCATCAGTGTCAACTGATCAAACTGTCCTCCTCACACATGACTTCAGAACACTAGAATCAAAGCATCTAACGAGTCATGTCTCCCAACACCTTAAACTCCCCACAGCAAACCAATCCCCCATATTTTTCAGAAAATCAAAAATCGTCCCTCGTTCTTAACGAAGAAGCAAACTTTGACAAACCTGAACAATACACGAGAACGATTTCGCTCTTCCTTAGAAAACACTAGCAAGAGCCAATTCAGAAACCTTTGTTAATGTAAAAGGGAATCATAACAATTTGGCGGGGGGGGGGGGGTCTTTTGTTTTATTTACAGTAAACAAAACCAAGAAATTGAAAAGAAGAAAAGTTCATTTTTTTCCTTACACCTACTGTAGACTGGAGCCTTAGAGTAAAATGAAGTAGGGCAACTTGACTGAAAGTGTTGGCATGGATGCAACACTTATTCAAACACTAATAAATAGATCAATAAAGTAAACCCCCCAAATAAGCTGAAACTAAATGGCATTTGCAATAACTAGTATGTTACAGTATTTAATAGCAGTTCCCATATGAGACAATGTGCACATATCAGAAACCAACAACGGAATTGATGAATTGAGAGGAAGGGAATTGATACAGGGGGGGGGGGGGGGGCCAAGCTGAAGGCACAAAGTAGTTTTATTCATTTCCATAGGAAAGCATAAAAGGTCCCCCTATTTGCATTTTTTTCGATTTTTAATATTGAAGCTCCAATGAAGAGAAAGTACAATAGGATCTCCAAAAATGAAGAAAGAGAGAGAAATGGGGGGGGGACAGGAAGGATCAAAAGGTTTCAAATGCGACATTATTTTATTTTACCCTAATGAGAAGATCCTGACTAGTGTGGGGGCGTATATTCTACCGTTATGACAAAGGTAATCACACTGAGGGTTCTGTGGGTGCTGTAGCTGAAAATATGATATAAAGTGGGAGGATGGCTAAGACTGCTGAAGAACACTTCTGTCATCTTCGATCTTGGCTATGCTTTTTTAATTAATAAAAGATCGGAGTTGATGGAAATCAAAACCGCTAGAGTTTAGTTATTTTAAACTTAGCAAAAGACGTTTGGAATTGTCCGTTGTCACACTAACCTGCCTGCTACAGGGATCTCCTACACTTTTTTCAGTTTCTGTTTTGCCCTCGCTGCAAAACCCATAGATATGAAAGCCAAACACTAAGAATAACACCACACACGTCCATGTAAACTACTGTTTTATGATAATGATTCATTGAAGTGCTTTAATATCATATTAAAGGCATATTAAAAACTTCCATATTTAATGATCATATTAACATTCCCCATCCCCCTGTGTGTAAAACGAAAAGGCCTTTGGTGTTGTCCTGAAATACTTCTTCTAAAAACATCCTGGGGGCGCACTTTTTACTGTTTTTTTATTTTACTGTTTGGCTGATGATATGCCTCGTTTGTAATTGTTCAATAATTGCCTTGTTGTAAATTTGTTACAATTGTACGGAATACATCAATCTAGTGAATACTCTTTTTAGTTTTTTGTAAAAGAAATGTATTTGAATAAAAACGCCGCCAAAGTACAATAAGGTGTTTGGGCCGAGGCACCGTTTCAAGCAAAGTCTTGTAATCAAACTTGTTCCACACAACGTCCTGGATGTTTGCTTCCATCAGTAAATGGGTAAAATTTTAAGATACAAATTTTTTTATCCATGTTTTTGATCAAGAAAAAAAAAATTTAATGTTCCTAATTAGGATCAAAGTCTTGGTTAGCGCTGCGGGGCTTGAGACCACCAGCAATCATCCCACGTGTCCTGCTGTGTCATTCACATTTTACATTTAACTTATTAATGAAGCAGATATGCTTTTTTAATGACAGGTGACTAGTACGAAGCAAGGAAAGAGCCACAATATTTACCGTAACAAAAGCATCCAGTCTAAGATCAGAGCTTGTGGGATAATAGTTTCTAGGACATAGGTAGTTATAGTATGTTTTCTATTCTTTCTGTCCGGTATTAGTTTGAGTGGCTATGAGGAACGATGAAAGACTGGTAAAAAAACAATTCGCTCTCAAAAATCCCTGGCATACCTACGATGAATGTGTTGCCAGCAACAATTCACATCGTAAATGCCACGTTTTTCAATGTCTGTATTATTATTTATTATTACATATTATAAGACGGCTGTAAACTGGTAAAACCTGAATTTTGTTTAGTAAAGCAGCCAAAAGGCAACCATTCACAATGCAAAACACACAGATATACTTAAGAGTATCAAATTACCCATAAAAAATATTGATCCGGAAAGACATGAAGATGGGGGTGCAATCGCTGGATTTTGATCTCGGTCATGAGGTGATATTGTTTGAATTGTTTTTTTTGGGTATCTGTGTACTTTTGTTTATTTCAGCTGATGGCAATACATTCCAGAGGCCTGCACATGCTTTTCAGACCGTGCTCCTGCAGGAGTTTAAAGGTTTAAAGCCCTGGTGCAGAAATGAGTACTTGTTGTTATTCTGTTGTAAAGCTGTTTTTGCAGTCTGCATTTTATCACAAATTTAATTGTTTATAATGCCTTGTTACAATCGTCCTGTTTACATTAAACAACAATTTCAGAAAAAACCTTTATTCCCGTCAAAACAACCATAACATCAAGAGGAAATCACACGGATTTTCTAAATCATCGCAGAGATGGGGCAACCAAAACGAACAGAACGAAGTGCCCTAACGCGAAGTTTAGTTTTTAGAAAGCAAGTAGCATCAAACTAACACAGCTGTTGCCTGTTAAAATCCTTATTCATACCGGAAGGGAGCTTTCTGCTTTAGTCCATTCTTCAGGTGGGTTGACTGGGATTTGAGCTAAACTCCTTTCAGGACGGCCGTTTGTCCTCCCTGGTCGGACGACACACTTTGATTCAAATATCTGACATACATCATTAGTGGACTGGAGAGTCAAAAACCCATGACCTTGACATTTGGCTTTTGAAGATTTGGTTTTAGTGCTCATAACTGTTATGTTCCTTTCCTTTAACGTCCAGTTTTAACACACTGTCTTTTAGTCAGTCAGGCGTCTGGCTGTTTTATTTACTCCAGTAAAGGCTGACTGGATACGCTGAATTCTACAGTTTTTTTGGATTACCACTGATTCCAGCCTGGGTTTCCGACAGGGTTTTGGACAATCCAGGATTCTAAGTGGACTTCACATGCAACCTTGCTCCAGGATTTGAACATATTAACGACTTGATTCCAGAGAAGCTGCTGCTGATTGGTCGAGAATTTGATTTTTCTCTCCTGTGACGTGGTTAAAATGACAGGCTGACTGTCATCAGAACGAACCAAACGGCCCCAGTCGTTCAGGTCTCGGTTGTCAAGAGAAGTTTAACACTGGTGGATCCAGGGTGTGGTGTGAAAACCATACGGCCGCGTCCTGAAACCAAGCAACTCAGAAACCTAGCTGATGGAGTTTTTAAAGCAAAAGTAAATCCTTTCTCGTTGGCAGTAAGTTTTTCCATCTTTCAACCGACCAAAAGCCGGAAACATTTAACTCAGTAAGTCTTTTTGGGAGGATTATGGGAAACGGGCCAGAATCCAGCCTCCCAAATAATGACGACCAGCGGAGAACATCTTTTGGCTCCAAAAGCACAGATATGAAATGGAAATTCCTCGCCATGTGATAAGATATCTTTACTGTCCCCCTCAGAAAGTTTAAACAGTCTTTATAAAACCTTCAGAATCTGTTGGATGTGAAGTGTTTCCGACAAGGTCACTAGTGATCCCTCAACTGGAAGAAAAAATACATTACAAACAGTTATTTGAATCCTCATGTATATGAGATTGAAGCTTATACACATATCCTGCATTTATAACTGAAAGGATGAATATCCGCTAAAACCTCTGCAATGAAGGGGGTAAGCTTTTCGTCCTCAGTTCTTCTAGGGGTGGATTCATGTCCAACCCCAACTAAAATTACACAAACATAATCTTTGTTGAGTTAACACCGACAGCTATAATTGAAAAACTACTAACTTTCTACAGTATTTAATAGACATACAAAAAATTGTGTTCGTGTGTATGGGAAAGTAAATAACCGGTAATAAGAATATATATTAAAATATTGGTGTCACAATGAGTGTCCTCTTTATTCCTGATCGAATACTGATGAAATAGGTGATGAAAGTTCTGCAATAAATTGTAAATAACCAAACAAAGCATTTTCCCTGATGCTTTCAGATTCTGGATGTCACTGGTGTGAAATAACTGATCATAATAATAGTTTGCTATGATTGTGTAAATGGCAGTTGTGTGTGGGAGGGTTCAGTAGAGATATAGTTTCGCGCGTACAATACTCCACTCGGACTCACACACTCCAGATTCACGTTACTGGGTCTTGCTACTAACATCCATAAGATGTGCTTAGGTTAAACTGAGTAGCTGAACAGGGTGTCAGCAGGTGTCTCCAGTTCTTGCTGAAAAACAGGCTACGGAGACGACAACGAGGTGGCATTGCTCTCCGAACCGGTTTCTTCTCCGCCCTACTCTGGCGACCATATCTCACCTCCTTCATGCGCGGGTGTTGTGCGCCCAGAGGGGCCTCCGCACAACTGAAATGAGAGAAAGTTATCAGCGGAGAGGTGTTAAATTATTCGTGACGTCACAAGGTACGCACAGGACTCGGTAGACAACATATTAGGTAATCTACACATGTTCTTATACCATCTCACACACTGACTGCATACATAACAATCACTAGACGCAGGGCCGATGCGAGACTTCTGCGGGTCTGGATGTGGGGGGGGGGGGGTCCCGCTCGCTCGAACGTAAACTTGTGTCCTCTGATCATGCGGCGTGTTAACCTTTCAGCTTATGAAAGGGTGTAGAAAGAGTGGACATACCAAACTGCATTCCAAAGAAAGTATCATTCATTTGTTTTCATACCCGCTGGCCAAATTCAAAAAATGAAAACGAATATAAATACATCGGTGAGAGCAGCTTGTTATATTTTGGTAAAGGGCGGATCGGCTCTTCTGTTAGGCTGTATGCAGGGACAGACATGTACTCCCATTAACCACGGTCTGAAATGGGTTAGAGCAGATTCAGGAATGTTCCTTAACTTTCTGTAAGCTGGTTTCTTTCCTGCAGAACAAGAATCCCAAATATCAAACACATGAGATCAAAACATTTGAAAACAAAAAACCTCTGATAACCACATCTTTAACAGCTTTCAGCCCAATGATACTGTTAGTTCGCATGCTGTCGCCTGTAGAGGATCAACCCAAAACAAACGCCCAGAAAGAGCCACAGCTGATGAACAGTGAAGCAAAAAGCCGTCCATGGAACCTGAATGATCTGAGGAATCTGATGGAGCTGAGAAGAACATCCAGATTATTTTAAACTCAACTCTGAAGCAAAATATCATAATAAAATATAAAGCAAAAAATAATCAACTATTCCTGAAATGAACTATTCCTTTAATGAGGTTTAGATTGAATTGTAGTTTTTGACTCACCTGTGATTTTGAGATCTACTATTTTGCTGTCATATGAACTTTCTCCGCTCACATAACAGTGAAATGAATCTTCAAATGTCCTGATATGAGGGAGGTTTCTCCAGCCGGAGAGACATCTCCATCCTTCAGTCCACCAGACTGATCTGACCGCGGAGTCAAAGAGCTTCGTTTCCTGAAACATTCCTGGATGTCCTGGATCTTCCCATAATTATAGAGGAGAACAGGGTTGTTGAACTGATCGTGACGGTACCAGCGGATCTCCAGAGCTTCAGCACTCTCAGGAGGAGAGATCCAGCAGGGAAGAGTCACTGTGGATCCCACATGAGCCACTACAGGATCAGGAGGAACCTTGACAGTCAACGACACTGAGAGAGAGAGAGAGAGAGAGAGAGAGAGAGACACACTCACATCCACTTTCAGCTGTGGCACACCCAGTGAGAAGCTGGTCATTTTACAAATGGATGTTACAACAATAATAATAATAATAATAGCAAACATCTTTATTTAGTTTAAAAAATATTAAAGGTGCTGTATGTAAATGTGTGACTCTGCTTAAGCATAAAAATACCACAATATGTTTGCAGATATTTAAGAAACATGCTAAGTTAACATACTTCTTTATATGAAAAACAATGCTACAGTCAGTTATTCTCCTTTGAAAATGTCGTTTGGGGCCGGGGGTATGTCGATCACTTTGTTTTTGAGGTGAAACCGCCCACTGCCAGTTTACCCAGTTACCCGGCATTGTATTTCATTTCATTTCATCGCTCTGAGACAGCTCGGTTTCTTACTTTGTGTCAATAATCTGGCAACCACCGGCTGCATAAGATCTGAGGAGGAGGGGCGGGGTGAAAAACCCCTCTCCAGTGTTTTGAATTTGACTGCACACCTAGTTCACCCACTCGGTGACAATCCTACATACGGCACCTGCGTACATGAGTTTCACAGTCTAAAAATAATGAGGGGGGGTCACCCACGTGGCGGGGAGGGAGGGTGTGGTGACGCCGGACATAAGAGATAAAAAATGGTGGGCCTGGTGAGGGGAAGTGAAAAGCGTGTACAAAGGCAACCAACCAGAGCAAGGTCAGGGAAAGGAGAAGACGGAAGAGCCAAGGGACAACTCTGAAATCCGAACCGTCTACACCATAACCCCGATGTGTGGCTTAGTTAGCTCCGGACAACCGAGCTCGCCAGTGTTTTAAAGCAGCCGTAGAGATGCGACAGACAGGTGTTAGGGCAAACGAGACGGTCGCGCGGGGAGAAGTGAACACGCGCTTCGACCTTCCGCACTCAAGAAAAAACAAAAAAGCACTAAAAAAGAAAAACGCGCTCCCTGTCTGTACGCCCCGCAGACATCAGCACAAGCGCCGGCTGATGCTTTTACGATGGACTTTCCTTAGGGATTGCAGTTACTGCATTAACTAAACATAACAATGGCGATGACATTGGTACAAATTTTAGTACCGTTTAGGTTAATAAAAAATACAGCTGCGTCTGGTATGGTTGTTAGTTCAGGTTACGAATGTAAACCCAAACTTGTAATTTTACTAATGTATTAGTAAAAAACCAAAATTAAAATAATGTAATGCAATGCTTTCAGAGTAATGTTATTAACCCTTCATTGCAGATCTTCTGTTGCAATTTGGACATTTTTCATACGCTTCGCCACCACTGAGACATCTCTCCCTCGCCTCGTGGTTTGTAATGTTTGTAGTTGTAGTGGTTGGTAGTGAAATCCATTAGATTCTGTGATGGTTTCTATTGTTTTGTCAGCAAGGTCACCATGGGTTTGTGATGTTATTGGACATAAATGCAACAGAATTGCTGTAATATTGTGAGCCAGTACGACTGTTTGTAGTTGTGGTGGGGCCTATTTAGGAGAAAATCCAGGGCCGTTTTCCCTCCCAGATCGTCCCTGCTTGAAATAATAATTTCTTAACATTAAACATTGACTGTCAGTTTTTATATTACCTGTTTCTCGTCGTTTATCATTAAAATGCATTAAAGTATAACAGCCTGTTAATTACATCGCTAATGTCATAGAATAGCACGGCAGGGCACATTAGTAAGGCAGTGTATATGCCAACCGCGCGGCGGTAAAGTGAGCTTGACATTCACTGGACATTCGGTGTTTTGCCAATTAAACTCTTAAGGCTGTTATGTTTGAGCCCAAACTAAACTCAGATAGTCAATTAAATAGATGCCCTTTACGTTGGAGCAAGGCTAAATTTCTAGGGGAAAAAATTAAATTAACCATTAAAGTATTTAAACAATTTAACTAGCCATGACATTTGATAATATAAAACCAAAAATACAATGTTCAAAAAAATCCCAGCCCTGTTATTGCACACAGCTCCTTTTTTTTGGAATTACCATTTTATGTTTTTTATAATAATTTTACAACTCTTTATCGTATGCAATAATATAAATCCATTAAATGACAACCCTATTGGATCTAACGGAATCAAATCAACTGGGAATATTCAGAATATTCTTCCCTTTGATGCACAAGGCGGCTGCTTTTCAGATTATATCTTTATTGGGTTCTATATCTAGTTAGTGAATCCATATTTATCACATTTTATATACTGTACCCAATTAAAATGTAATTAAAACTCTGACACCGTTGTTGAGATAAAGTTATAAAAACCAAACTGTAAAAATATTCAGAGATTATCCCTATGATGCACAAGCCTTTGTTTCGTTGGTTCAGATTATGCCTTTAGTATTGTGTGTTTATTGAAAGAATTATGAAAAGGAGAGATGCAAAAGCCCTTAAATGCCATCTGAAATTTTTTTCTAAAATCAGCATTGTTATCCCGCTCCCATGTGTTGGTAACAGCACTAGCACGTTAATGGCAATCAATGTTATTTTCTTGTGAAATGGCTTTGTTATATTTTTATATTATATAATGCATAAGGCTCGGGGGAGAAAAGTACAACGCTGTCCACTTTGGATGTACCCTAAAATAAAATTCCTGTATAAAAAATCACTACATAACATTAGGACAGTCACATAAATATAAAAAAGCTTTAGAATTGTTTATGTTTTTTATAAGCTTCTTATTTAGTAATCTCATGTTAGCAAGAGTTTCAAAATATATTTTAAAGACCAGGGTTACAAAAGGTAATATATGACTGGTGTTTATTTTATTTATTTATTTTTTTAACTTGTATATAAAGCTTTGTAAGATAATTACAGAATAATTCACTTTGTTTATCAGTAAAATTATGGGTTTTTAAAAATAAATTGTAAATGAGGGCTTTGTTTATTTATTTATCTGTTATGTCTATTTTAAAGTCAACCACTAAATGAAAAATAGAAAATCACCAATATAAAAATAACTGTTAAATATATCTTAACTGATATGTTACAAAAGGAACACTTATCACAAACGTTGAGTATTTCTGCTAAAACAGCTGCATTTATAGATGACATATTAAGTTCTTATTTTACTTTATGATATATATATAATATATAATGGGATATCTTAGGGATATATATATATATATAATATATATAAAAAACATTAATATGCTAATACCAAATGCTATGCCAAGGCATACAAAGAAGTTGTAGAGATCTGATTGACATTTAGGATTGGATTAACAGTAAAGGAGTTTCTTCTAAAACTGTTTGTCAGAAAACAGTGACCAATTACACGAAAGTTGGGATTTTGTAGGGTTATTATTATTTATATTTACATATGAGAATTGGATTAAAATTATTATGCCACTGGGAATAGCCTTATTAAAAAAAAAATATAAAAAAAAATCTAACATTTGTAATAAAATTAGGGTAAGTATATATTTGGCCATTCTTGTCGGTAAACTGGTTTACAATGAACATGTTATGCCGGAACCCAGTCTCTCATGTACAATGACTTGGTTATTATGAGTGATATTTCCATTGTTCATATAAAATATCTGCTGGGAGAAAAATTGTGTTTGTACAAAGTTAGCAGTAAAATAATGCCTGTTTGTGATAATTGGCCAAATGATATGCGACAATATTGAAAATACTTGTTCGAAATAATTTTTTTTAAATATATATATATATATCTATATTATATATATAGATATAATATAATATACGATATATATATATATATATATATACGTAATTCAACAGGGCAAGGCAAAAGAGAGATAGTCCAGTACACAGGCAGGAATCAGGAAACAGGTAACAATGAGACAAGAACTAGACTAAGACAACAAGATAAGGCTCAGTATCGCAGCTAACACTGGGAGAGTGAGAACCACAGAACAATACTTGAGACCAGACAGAAAACAAACACGGAAAGGCTGGTAAGTAGCTTACACTCGGAGAGTGCTCAACGCTACAAACAATACTGGGCAGTGTGTGAGGGGAAGTCCAATGCTTATAAAGCGTGTCTGTTGATTGTGCTGTGGTGTGTGTGTGATTGGTCTCCAATGGAGCATGGGAAATGTAGTCCAGGGTGTATTGTGTAGTGTGAGGGTCTGTGTTGTGGATGATGACCTCGGTGGTGAATTAATGGAATTTCAATGACCAGATCATGCCTATATATTATATATTATATATATATATATATATTATATATATATATATATATATCTATATATATATATATATATATATAGTTTATAAGCCAATTAATTTTTATAGTTTGGTTAAATTTTGTAATAATGTTATGAGGTTTGTTTCTCCAGCTTATATGTATATTTTTCAAGTATCTTTAATCAATTTTGAGCATATATCATGTTTGGAGGGGATATTGTTTCACATAACAATCCATACTAGTATATTTGTAATCATGCCTGTTGTGTACTTTCAATATTTACCTTCCATTGGGTTTACTGTTGTGATATATATACATGGTTTTCAATATTGTTTTTAAAAACAATAAATGCACAATCTGAAAAAGCAAGCCTTGTGCATTATAGGGAATAATAATCTGAATATTTTACAGTTGGTTTGATTCCTTTAGATCAAATGGTATTGTCGTTTAATGGATTTATATTATTTGATACATTAAAAGTTGTTATTATTATAAAAACACATAAAATGGTAATTCCAAAAATGGAGCTTTGTGCAATAACAGGATGTTATTTCTGAACATTTTATATTGGGTTTCATATTATAATGTCACGTAGTTAAATTGTTTAAATAATTTAAATGGTTAATTTTTTTTTACATTTTTTCCCCTAGAAATTAAGCTTTGCAACGTAAAGAGCATATATTTATGACTGAGTTAGTTTGGGCTCAAAACATAACAGCCGTAAAGAGTTTAATTGGCAAAAACCCCGAATGTCCAGTGAATGTCAAGCTATCTTTCCCGCCGTGTACAGCAGCCCCATCTGCGCGACTGTCTTCTGATAGTTAGCGAAGCATTAACACACAATCTAAACTGAAAAAATAATGGCAGGTTTGTCTCATTTTAAATGAGTAATAAAAACTGAGATGAAACATTTACTTAAGCCAGAAATATAATTTACTATGGTAAAACAAACGTTCAGCAATATCTTCAAAAGACTTTTGAATTTTGGCACACTTTTTTTCTCTCTATAATGCTGATATGGTAACTTTGCTGTAAATTTGGTTATGCAAGCATGTGTGGATATATTTAAACCTCGTGTGTTTACAACTCACCACCCCGCGTTTACAATGTGCCCCGCTCCCCCTACTCTATAAATATATGAATATTTATCTCATCGGGTCTGTATGGAGTATTTAAGCATAAAACTGAATGAGATCCAATGGTGTTCTTACCGGAAGTCTCTATGAGGAGATCAGTAAAACGATAATAATCGACAGCATTCCTGTGAAAATACAGACAGACTCCAATAAAACAAACTCGGAGGGAGATTCTTCCAGAATAAATCACATGAGAGACATAATCGATGTTCAGTGAGGACACAAACTCACCGGAGACTAAGAGAAATCAAACACATTCAAAATATAAGAGACACAAATCCGTGGAAGAGCAAACGCGCTCCCGATTTCTCCTGTATTACTTTCTCTTTCTAAGAATAACGATGCCTCAATAAAACCAGACGTCATCAGGTGAAGAATAACGCTTCATATTCGGAGTGATTTTTGTCATAATCGTGCAGCCCTAATCTAGAATAAATATCATATTTTAAAAACCCTAGATTGTGTGTTGATGAACTCAGTGGATAGCGTTTCGGAGAATAAATGGATGGAAGCACGAAATCTAGTTTATTTTGTAATGTGTGTTTAGGTGTGTTTAAAAAACCTAAACACATTAATGGAAAAATTTTATATTACAAATTAATTTAATCCTAAACTCAGTACACTTGGAAAAAAAGCACACAGGTCAGTCAGACAGCTGCTCTGCTCCTTTTGCTCACTTCTGTCCCTTCAGGGAAAGCGCTGTCTGGACCACTCTGCTAAACATCTCCTGTGTTTGACTGAAGAGAGAGGGTCATACGGTGAAGAGTGACTGGACCCCGCCGGACCCTGCTGACGGATTAACTGTGATCATTACAGAAAGAACGAGAAACAAAACATTTTACATTCATCAGAAGGTTTACAAAAGTGGATCCAAAATATTGGTGCACTTACGTCACGTATCAATCAAATCAAGTTTAGATCAAGTGTCTGTATATCTGCAGGATCTCGTACCCCCTTCACTAACATCACTGTTCTTCATGTCTGAAGTCTCAGTTTGTTTGAATCAGCTGGTGGTGTGGTGGATAAATGAAGTGAGCTCACAAGACCTCCATTTATAAAGAAAAACACTTCACAGCATTTAGAGTACTGATTTAATTAATGTGTCTTTTATTAAAATTACAAAAAAAATCATCAATCAATCAAATCAATAAAAGTGTACTTCGATAAGAGTTATAATATGTTTTATTAAAGAAATCTCGTAGGTCAGTCCAGTGACGTGAATCTTTATGCAGCTTCGAGTGTAGACTGTATTTCTGATTATAATGGTTTCTGTTTGCTTTCGGTGTATTGCACTGCGCTGCTCTCGTCTGAGAAAGTTACTCAGTAAAGGACTGGATTCAGCTGGTTTCTACAGGTTTTGGATTATCACTGGATTCAGCTGATTCTACAGGTTTTGGACAATCCAGGATTGTAATCGCACTCTTGTCACCTGCTCCAGGATTGAACAGAGGAACGACTGATCCAGAGAATCTGCTGCTGATGGTCAGGAGATGTTTTCTCTCTGTGACGTTGTAAAATGACAGCTGACCGTGATCATAATCTAACAGAACTCCCAGTCGTTCAGGTCTCGGGGTCAGAGAGAGTTGATCCCTCATGTTTTTACAGTCCTTAGTGACCATCAGATCTGGATGTAAACTCTTACGGTTAATAGTGATCTCAACTGTGAGGAAAAATAAAGCAACATTTAATAATTCTCTTAAACTCATGTGTAAAATCGTATTTACAAATATATGCATGTATAATTAAAATTTATGAAATATATATATATATAACTGAGATGATACCTGCATGTTTCCTCAGTTCTTCTATATTTGCATCTTCCACAACTAAAATGATAAATAATTTGAGATTTTAGAGAAAGAAAACTACAGCTGTAATTAGTAGTTTTCATAAACATTTATGCATTAATTCCACATACTGAAGCTGTATAATTATGTTCACATCATGTTCTGTTATACTGTTAAAAGCAAATGGAAAATAAAATATATTTCTATTTGTAAAATAATAATTTTTGGTTTGTAAAATATACAGTACAGTCAAAACATCTGATTTTGATTTGAGTCCACAGTGTGACACTTGAGGTGATTATATTGTGTGCTTGTGCGTTCTGAATGAGGACATGGTTAAACCTGAGCAGAATGAGGGCATCTTTGTGTAGAGTTTTGCAGAAAACTCTTTGAAGTTTAGTGGGTCACTTCAGCAGCTGCCGTTATATAAGTATTGCACAGATAAGACTTCTTCAAATACCTTCTTTTGACAGTCTCTCCATAGTTTCCTCCTCACAAACTGAAATGAGAGAATTTCATTTGGAGGGTTTAATTACTAATTTATTTACACAAATACTCCACTTAATCAACCACAATAAATTCTGATGTTAAGCTGATTCCTTTACATTTACATATACTCATTTAGCAGAAGCTTTTATCCAAAGTGACTTACAAATGAGGAAAATAGAAGTATATTCATATGTATTTTTGGATGTTAAAATGATGCACATGTAGTTTACTTACTTTCTTTGACTGGTTTCTTCCCTGAAAAAAAAAATCAACACTTAAGCATAAAATACCTACATAAAAACCATCTGAAGATAAAATTATTTCAGTTGTTCAAACTAGATTGTACCTGTTAGTTTTTCTCTGTATTTGTAGAGGATGAACCCAACTGAACCCAGAAGAGCACAGATGAGAAAAGTGAGGAAAAGAGCCTTCCATGGACCTGAGAAACAGAAACCAGACGAATCCAAACACTTTCAAAAATGTAGAAAAATATTTTTGAAGCTTTTGCATCATTAAAATGCTGTTCGAAACCCATTTTTCTTCTGAAACAGCACTGAGAACACAATATATGGGATTGTGTTAGATTTTATTGATTGGATGGTAAAGTGCATAAGAGAGACTGATGACATCGAAGAAAAATCGTTTCAGTGGTGGAGCAGAATAAAAAGAAACATGCATTCAAGAATGTATGCTAAATGAATTATATTTATAGATCAATTATATTTGCTTAAAATAAAACTTAAAGACGGAAAACCTTCAGTTAAGGTCACAGAAAAAAAAAAAACTAATGGAAATAATCACAGGCCTAGCATTCAAGCAAACTTGATCACTTTGTTTGTGGTATCTACTAATATCCATGTTCTCTAACCTGAATATACGATGCCCTGTATGTTCAGTCTTCCTTCTTTTACCTCTCCAGATCTGAGAGAGAATGAACATGAGACCTGTTGAGCGTCTGAGAGAGAGACGGCCGTCCAGCTGTGGACAGAGATCATCTTATCTGCTCCAAGACTGTGAGATGTTCCTCCAGGACGAAACCGAGAGCCCTTCCTTCATCTGACGTCCACGTGATACTGGGCTTTGGATGCCAGCCGCTGGACCTGCAGCTGATGTTCACACGCCCATCATCTAGAGGCCTTGGAGACAGGACAGGAGAGGATCCTAAAGCTGATGGGAGGAGAGACAGATCTTCAGATGTTCTCCAGACACAAAAACTAGCCTACATAAGTATATTGTCTTAGACACTAATTGTGTTCTGATTTTTGAAGATTTTTTGTCTTTCAGGGTCTTGAAACACTTCAACATGTACATTAGAGAGCTGCACTGGGATTGAAACAACAGGTTTAAAAGTAGCCCAGTTCTATGAAAAACAAAAACACAGACTTGGCTCGTGTTAGTAGACTGTTAGGTTAGGGCTAGTAGAATAAGTTGACATGCACTTGCAAAAAGTTACTTAAAAAAACAGCAGAATGTTCATCAAAAAAAGTGTTTGCAGATATCAAGCAGATAGTCTACTTATACTATGACTTCTAGTTGACATAAAGTTATTGATAGTTAATAGAATGTCTAAAATAAACTATCAGTTCAAGTGTTTTACAGTATATATATATATATATATATATATATATATATATATATATATATATATATATATTATTATTATTTATTTTTTGTAAATATTGTTTACAAACATTGCAGAAATCGTTATGCATGGGATTTTTTTGGGCTGTCAAGATATCAGATTTTTGCTACATGATTAGCGTGGCCAAAATATTTAATCATAACGATATATCGCTATTTTTATAAAAATCTTTGGGTCAAATTCATCACTTATTTTCCTTGTGTTTTTTTAATTCCTTTTTTGTTCAGTGAATCAAACGGTGAACCATTAAACTAGGGCCTATGGGTTTTACCTGATCTCGAATCAGTTTTATGTATTTGTAGACATGTTTTTAGTCTTTTGATTGGCCATCCATAAAACAAACAAAACTGCAAATTAATACAAGAACACATTATACAGACACTTCTTATTAAATGGTATTTGATGATTTGTATGATTTTTTATGATTTTGATGAATTGCATTAATATATATATACCTTCAATAAAACATTTGCATTTGTTTTAAAGGCTGTTTTTAAGCATGTTTTGGCCTGAGGTTTTGTTGTGTTTACACAGTTTTGACCAGCAGGCGTCACCAGCGAGTATCGTTTCGAGTGTCCTCAATCTTAGTCCTCATTATGCAGGAGAGAATTTTAATGTTTTGACTGTGTTTGACTATGACTTTAATGAAGTGTAGATGCTTGCTCACCGTGATTTTGAGAAACACCTCTTCACTGCTATATGAATTTTCTCCACTCACATAACAACGAAATGAACCATCATCTTGTACTCTGAGTTTCTCCAGCTGTAGAGAGACACCTCCATCCTTCAGTCCACCAGACTGATCTGACCGCAGAGTCAAAGAGCTTTGGTTCCTGTACTGTTTCTCCTGGACGTCCTGGATCTTCACATAAGTAAAGAGGAGAACAGGGTTGTTGAACTGATCGTGACGGTACCAGCGGATCTCCAGAGCTTCAGCGCTCTCAGGAGGAGAGATCCAGCAGGGAAGAATCACTGTGGATCCCACATGAGACACTACAGGATCAGGAGGAACCACGAGAGTCAACGACACTGAGAGAGAGAGAGTGAATTTTAAGTGAATTATTAATTTACTACAAATATTTAAGGTGCAGTCACACTGACAATTGTTCTATTGTGTGAATTTTTCAGTCATTTTATAGGGATCCACGTCATTGGGAATTCTGTGTGAGGGTGAAAGATTTTGAAACAGGTTCAAGTTTTTCATGCGGAATCTGCGGATAATAGTTCTTTGCTCATATTACTGTTATTTGGCTGGCTAGTGTTTTTAAAGAAAAATTCTGCTTGTATTTTGACTTAGTGGCCATAAGACATGCAACCAGTAGTCGAGATAGTGTGGAGTTTTAGTATCCCCTTAAGGAACTCGAGCATTTAACTGTTCATGAGGTAGATTGGCTGGGGGAAGAAACTGTTCTTTGTGCCTGACTGTCCTGGTATTTGCGGCTCTGAAGTACCGGCCAGATGGCAGAAGTTCAAAAAGGGGGTAACTTGGATGTGAGGGATCCAGAGTGATTTTCTGAGTCCTTTTCCTCACTCTGGATGTATACAGTTCTTGAAGGGTGGGCAGGGGAGCATCAATAATTCTTTCAGCAGTCCGAACAGTTCTCTGTAGTCTTCTGATGTCTGATTTTGTAGCTGAACCAAACCAGACAGTTATTGAAGTGGACAGGACACAATGACTGCTGAGTAGAACTGTTTCAGCAGCTCCTGTGGCAGGTTAAACTTCCTCAGCTGGCGAAGGAATTACAACTTTTGTTTGGCCTTTATCTGTTTCTCTCACTGTGAAGGGTGAGGGTGACCCCATACTCAGAATTCGTGCTCTGCATTTAACCCATCCGAAGTGCACACACACAGATCAGTGAACACACACACACACTGTGAACACCCACCCGGAGCAGTGGGCAGCCATTTTTTATGCTGCGGCGCCCGGGGAGCAGTTTGGGGGTTCGATGCCTTGCTCAAGGGCACCTAAGTCATGGGTATTGAAGGTGGAGAGAGAACTGTACATGCACTCCCCCCACCCACCAGTTCCTGCCGGCCCGAGACTCGAACTCACAACCCTTCGATTGGGAGTCCGACTCTCTAACCATTAGGCCACAACTTTCAATTTAACAATGGAGTCAATGTGATTGTCCCACTTCAGGTCCTGAGAGATGGTGGTTCCCAGGAATCTGAATGACTCCACTGCAGTCACAGTGCTGTTCATGATGGTGAGTGGGGGGAGTGAGTGCAGGGGGGGGTTTCTCCTGAAGTCCACAATCGTCTCCACTGTTTTTGGGCGTGTTAAAATCCAGGTTGTTAAGACTGCACCAGACAGCCAGCTGCTCAATCTCTTGTCTGTAAGCAGACTTGTCGCCGTCCTGGATGAGACCGATGACTGTAGTGTCGTCTGCAAGTCTGGGCTAGTGCTTAGAGAGAGTTTGACTCCTAACCCTAAGGTTGTGGGTTCGAGTCTCGGTTCCGGCAATATCACGACTGAGGCCCTTGAGCAAGGCACCGAAACCCCAACTGCTCCCCGGGCGCCACAGCATAAATGATACCCACTGCTCCGGGTGTGTGTTCACGGTGTGTGTGTGTGTTCACTGCTGTGTGTGTGTGCACTTTGGATGGGTTAAATGCAGAGCACAAATTCTGAGTATGGGTCACCATACTTGGCTGTATGTCACGTCACTTTTGTTCATCAAACTTCAGGAGCTTGACAGAGGGGTCTTTGGAGGTGCAGTCGTTGGTGTAGAGGGAGAAGAGCAGTGGGGAGAGAACACATCCCTGAGGGGCACCAGTGTTGGTAGTAGTGGGTGTTTGACATGAATTTCCCCAGTCTCACTAGCTGTTGCCTACCTGTCAGAAAGCTGGTGATCCACTGACAGATAGAGCTAGGAACAGAGAGCTGGGTCAGTTTGGTCTGGAGGGCTATTGGGATGATGAAAGCCGAACTAAAGTCCACAAACAGGATCCTCACATAAGTCCCTGTTTTGTCCAGATGCTGCATGATGAAGTGCAATCCCAGTTGATTGCATCATCCATGGACCTGTTTGCTCGGTATGCAAACTGCAGGGGGTCCAGTAAGGGTCCAGTGATGTCCTTCAGATAAGCATGAACCAGTTTTTCAAATGACTTCATGACGACAGACGTTAGAGCCACAGGTCTGTAGTGATTAATTCCTGTTATCTTGGGTTTCTTTGGAACGGGGATGATGGTGGAGTGTGTTTGAAGCAGGAAGGGACTTCACACAACTCCAGAGATCTGTTGAAGATCTGTGAAATGATGGGGGCCGGCTGGTCAGAACAGGTTTTCAGACAGGCTGGTATAACACCATCTGGGCCTGGTGCCTTTACATCATCCTCACTGATTTGAAGTGCAGGAGTGGCAGTTCACGGGAAAGATTTGCTTTATTAAAGTCCCCGAGAATGATTAAAACAGAGTCCGGGTGTTGTTATTCTGTCTCTGTGATCTGATCAGCCAGTTTCTGTAAAGCTCACGTGCACTTGTAGAGGAATGTAAAAACTCACAAGAATGAACGAGTGAAGCTCCCACTGTGAATAGAACGGCTTGCAGTTAATAAAGAGTGCTTCTAGATCTGAACAGCACATCTTCTTTAACACAGTTACATCTGTACACCACCTTTCATTGATGTAGAGCAGAAGAAGTTTGAAGCACCAGCTCGCTTCCCCCCATCTGCGCATCCAGAAGTGTTTTGATCAGCGCCGCTGCTCCGACAACATCTGAATTTCGAATAATCGAAAACCGGTAGGAGACTTTGTGATGTGTTCTTCCAAATGTTCAACAGTTCATATCTGGTGAAACTGATTGAGTATGAAAAACAAAAAAAACAGGAAAAACTAACAAAAACACTAAAACAACTGGAGAGCGAAACAACTCGGCTGCCATGTGCGGCGTCATCAGCGCTCCTAGCAGTGCCCGCCACGCTTTCGCCGAGGCGGAGCTCACATATGATCTGGGGTGTTCACATATGATCCAGCGCCTGCTCTCTGGGATTGGAAGCCCGTGCAGTGGTTTGTTCAAGCTGGGGAGAGGGCTCGATGCTCCACCTGTCTTCCTCCGAGGAGGAGGTAGATTTGGAGGGTGTCGATGAGCTCACCAGTTGCACAAGGATATTATGTTGAACATTATAATGAGCAGCATTACTGGGGATCTGAGCTCGCGCTGTCTGCTCTCGGGGGCCTGATTGTGCTTTTCCCACTGCAAAATGCTCTGCTCTCGCCGGGGACACCCCGATGAGTATGTCCGTGTCTGTGATCTTGTAGTTCCAGTCCCGCTGCTGCTGATGCACAGCGGCGATTGAGATTGCAGGGATCGCACATGATCTGGGGGCAGGTTGGAGATGGGCTCTTCCTATTTCCACCCGCATTCCCTAGATCTAGGGCTCTTTCTTGGGGTTCAGAAGCCCGCGGTTTCTTCCCCCTCTGAGTGAGAGCTTGCTGCTGCAGCTATCTTTCTCTGAGGAGATTGATATTGTTTTATAACCAAGTGGCTCGCGCGCTTCTGAGGCAATGCGTGCATTACATAATTCTCGGTTTTTAATATGAATCGTATCACACCATACTGTGTGTTTCCCTGTCTGATTGTTTGACTGCATTTAATAATGAGGAATTAAATGAAGTATTTAATCTGACTATGAGAAGTTAGATATACACGGAGCTCTTGGGATGAAAATTTCTCGAGTGAGAGCACATGTTTTACCTCTCTTTCTCCAAGGAGGTTGAGGTGGTTAGCAGGGGCTGCTGGGCGGGAGCAGTCCCAACCTACTGTGTTCAAGCTCCTCATTCAGGGAGCGTCACTTCTCGTACTCCCCAGAATTTAGAGTCAGAGTAGTGCTCCCAGGCCAAAGGCTTCTAGCAGAAGGCATGTCTACAGACTGTCATTCTCACTGGATAGTCTTCGGCTAACATGTCCTGACGCCTAGGGTACAGGACTTCTGATGGCCAGCCGCCTCTGGGAAAGAGCAGTGTACACCTCATTATACGGTGCCCGTCTCTCCTCAGTGCCCTCGGGAGATCGATCTGCCAACCCTGCCACCTACAGTGCTTCAGGGCACAGTGGTCTCTGGCGAGCGCTTCTCTCAGTCACCACCTTATCCCACACCACTTATCTGGGTGAGGTGTGGGATTTTGACCACAATGCAGGCACGTCTTTCTCCTGCTCGGATCGAGTCGAGTGAGAGTGAGAGAAAGGCAGGTCACTCACTGTCAAGCAGTTCCAGAAACTGCTGGGTCTGATGGCAGCTGCGTCCAACGTGATACCTTTTGGCCTGCTGTACATGAGACCCCTACAGTGGTGGCTCAAGACAAAGGGTTTCTCCCCGAGGAGAAACCCGCTTCGCATACTCAAGGTCACACAGTGCTGCCTATGTGCCTTAGACATGTGGAGGAAACCTTTGCTCTTGTCTCAAGGCCCCCCCACCCCCCCTCACACCCGTACGGGCTGGCACACCAGATCCGCTTGCTTCATTCCTGACGCCGGTTCCACTGTATGTTCTTCGCTCATATTACTGTTATTTGGCTGGCTAGTTTTTTAAGGAAGATATCTGCTTGTATTTTGACTTAGTGGTCATAGACATGCGACAAGTAGAGATAGTGTAGAGTTTAATGTCACATTATCTTAATATAACAGTCTATATGTAATAGTGCCATGATATCCAATAGAAATTGATCACATATATGAATTACTTGGAAGCCATGAAACTGAATGAAATCCAAGCATTTTCTTACCTGAAGTCTCTATGAGGAGATTCACCAGTAAAATGATAATAATCGACAGCATGCCTGTGAAAATACAGACAGACTCCAATAAAACAAACTCTGAGGGAGAATCCAGAATAGGGTAGAGCGGGAAGTTTTCTAATGGTGCTCTTCCACTACCGTACCGTTACCAAAACGTGACGTGTAAACTCTGCTGATCACTCAGCCTGCCTCACTGAACTTGCAACACAGAGACACAACAGAACCGCTAGATTTAAATCAGCACAGCCAGTGAGGGATCGGACACAACTGTTTTGAACGAGCGCACCTTTTTTAACAACCAAAAAAATGGCTGTTTTGTTGTCTGTTGAGGAAGTACAGACATTCCTCTCGTTGACAGCAGAGGAGCAGATCTGGTGAGAGCTTGATAGGGCGACACTGAAAGAAAATGTTTTTCACAAGTCTTGGCAGTAGAGGCGGCGCAACTATAACAACGTGAATAATCCTTCCCACTCTAAAGTGATACTAAACTACAGTGGAAACGCAAACCGAGCCGAGCCATGCCACACAGTGGAAAAGTGCCATAACAATGTCATCAGCATCATACACTCCCATCACATTTTTAAGCTTACAGTAGAAGTGTCATGTGACTGTGAGCAACATTGTAGATTTTAAGAACAAAAAAATGATTTTTTGTTAAGATTTTTTTCTTTTCATTGCGTTGTAGGTACAATTATTTGACTTACATAAGCTAAGCTGTTTCTCTAGTTTAATTTGATAATTTTTCATGCTAACTTCAAAACCCACATGCTAAAACAGTTATCTATGCTGTGGCTGCTCGGGGGGGTGGGTATAGTTTAAAAACCCCAATGAGTCCAGTTATCCAATCACATCCTCAATCACAACCTTTTTGTTGTGCATCAAGGGATTTATGTGGCTAATGTGGTAAATTTTTTGAATTTATGTGCATCTTGGCATTTCCATCCAGAATTTTTTTTTTACGTGATATTCCAAAATTCACATAAAAATAGGTGGAAAGCAACATACACTGAACCAAATTATAAACGCAACACTTTTGTTTTTGTCCCCATTTTTCATGAGCTGAACTCAAAGATTAAATTTATTTGTTGGCCAAGCAAAGACCACAGTTGTTCTAGCTAGAAGGAAAAAAGAGGAAGGGAAGGAAGGAAATGATGATGACGACGCTTTCAGAAGTTTAGTTCAAGCAAGAATAAGACATGGATTTATGTTTTATAAATTAATGAATAATATTGAGGGTTTTAAAGATGCATGGAATTATGAAGATGTTTTGTGCACTGTTATAAATGATGATTTATTTTTTGCAAGTTGTGCTGAATAATACAATTTGGCGTTTTGTGTGGATTTAAATTAAGATGGATTGTATGTTTTGTTGTTAGAAAAATTGTTAAATAAAGTAGCTTAAAAATTCAGTTCTCTCAAACAACCACACGGCAATTATATTTGAGTTAAATATAAACTGTGATAAACTCAGTGTTACATCTGTCCCGTGTTACAGCTCACCCCATTAGAGGGATAGTTTGTCAGAACGGAAATATTAACTCGCATAACCCGCTTCCACCACTGAATAGAAAAAAGCTAAAAGTTATAAACTAACTAAAGTTATGTCACAATTCTGACTTTTTGAATGACTTTAAAAACACGCAATTTCGAGTATTAACGTCAATTGCGAGATGTAAACTCTAAGAAAAAAAGTCAATTTCGAGAGAAAAAAAAGTCAGAATTGTGAGATAAAATGTAGCAATAACCTTTTATTTATTTATTTTTTTTTTTTTTTTTTTTGTTGTTGATTCGGTGTTGGATGAGTTTTTTTTTTAGTAGCCTAGACAAGTTTTGTTTGTGTTTGTGAAAGTGTAAGATATCAAGCACATACAATCACTGAGTTACAAAAAGTGTTACTACCATCCCTAAATGATAAGAGAGACATAATCGATCAGAATGTTCGATAAATAAATAAATAAATAAATAATAAAAAACTCACCGGAGACAAAGACTCCTCTGTTACAGTAAATCACAGCAATCAGATGTAAAATAAGTGTAAAAATAAACGCTAGACTACAACAGACGCAGATCAGTGAGAATCCAAGCCTGTCCTGATTGTTCTCTTAATTTCATTTCTAACCAGTCAGATGATGAACATACGATGTGATTGTGTATAATGATATTATTTCCTGGTGTGTGTGTGTGTGTGTGTGAGGCGCGTGATATATATTATCTCTTGGACACGTGAAGCACATGATTTGTCCATTTCCCCTGTAGAAGAAAAGATCACATGACACGAAGCGCGTTAAATTATGAGAAGAACAGCATTCTGTTTCCTGCGGAATTTGGGAAATTTTACATTTGGTTTCGCATTCTGTCTAAAATATTATTTGTCTTTATTATTATTAATAACAGTGTTATTGCAGTTCATTTTAACAAGCAAAAGACCAAAAGAGTGACATATTAAGGACAATGCTTGATAACTTGCATCATGTTTGTGTGTCTGTGTGTTAATTCATGGAACTATTTACAACTCTACTATATCACACTTATGTTGATCTCAACTCTCTGATTGTCTGACAGACAGAGAATGGCACAGAGAGAGCGCCACCTACACCTTCAGGTCACTGATAACTGAGGAACCACAGCTCTGGTTTTGTTTGGAATCTGATGTTAGAGTAGTTTGCTCACAACTCTGTCCTAATCAATCATAATCATGACAAGTTGAGCATCATGACATTTCTTTGTTCTCTTATATTTTTCTCGTAAAATGTGTCAAACCCTTCCTGGTTAGGAAACAATGTTGCATGAAACAGAAACTTCAGTTAATGAGTTTGCATTTTCTTCTCCTGACAGCATCTAATCCAGCCAATCAGCTGATGGCTCTGGAAAACCAGCCCTCGAAAAGCAAGAAATCAAACGAGGACAGAGGTGTAGACCAACCTGCTGAACAGCGTCTTTGGAGAGGTATCTCTCATTCTTCTGCTCTCGTGTCAAACTGATCAACTGTTCCTCACACATGACTTCAGAACACTAGAATAAAGCACACGAGTCATGTGTCAAACCTTAAACTTCCACAGCAAATCCAAATATTTCAGTCAAAAATGATCTCTTCTGTAACAAGCAAACTTTGACAAACCTGACAAATACACAGACTATTCTCCTGCTTAGAAAACACTAGCAAGATCAAATCAGAACACTGTTATTGGGAATCAGGAATCATTTGGCAAGTCTTTGTTTATTACAGTAAACAACACAAATGAAAGAAGAAAAGTTCATTTTCCTTACACTACTGTAAAGTGAGCTTAGAGTAGATGAAGAGCACTTGAAAAGTTTGGCATGCAACATGATGCACACTAATAGATCAATAAATAAACAAATAGCTGAACTGTATTTGCAATGATTATATTTACAGTATTATAGTTTCATATGGCATGGTAATAATAAGACCACACAGATTGATGATGAGGAGGATTGATGCCAGATAGAAGTAGTTTCATCATTTTTTTTTTCATAGTGAAATCAAGGTTTGTGTTTTGTTTAACCCTGTTAGATCTGAACTTCTAATAGCGTTAGAAAATAATTCATTCTGTCTTTTTTATTAATAAAAGTGGAGTTTGAAATCAAAACATGAGTTTATTTTAACTAGCAAAAGACCAAACTAGTGTCGGTGTACACTAACCTGCTGGACAGGGATCTCACACTTTCAGTTCTGTTCCTCGCTGAAAACTATGATATAAAGCCAAAACACTAAGTATAAACCACACATGTCATGTAAACTACTGTTATGATATGATTCATGGTGCTTTATATCATATTAAAGCATATTAAAACAGTCATATTATATCATATTAACAGTCCCAGTCCCTGTTGTGGAAAAGAGCTGTCTGACATTCTGCTAAACATCTGCACTTTTTACTGTTTTATTTACTGTTTCTGATGATGCTGTTGTATTGTTAATATTGCTGTTGTAAAATTGTTACAATTGTACGGAAACATCAATTATGAATATCTCTTAGTTTTGTAAAAGAAATGTATTTGAAATAAAAACCCCCAAAGTACAATAAAAGTGTTTGGCCGAGGCACCTTTATAAAAGTCTTAATCAAACATTTCACACGTCATGTTGCTCCATCAGTAAATGGTAAAATTATATACAAATATGCTTATCATATTTTTGAATCAGAAAAAAAAATGTAATGTTCCTAAAGGATAAAGTCTTTTAGCGCTGGAGAACCCAGCAAATCAGTCTGTGTCCTGCATTCACATTTACATTATTCATGAAGAAGATGCTTTTATGACAGTGACTTACAAATGAGGAAAGAGCCAACAATATTTACAGTACACAGCATCAAGTCTAGATCAGAGACTGGGATATAGTTTATGGAATAGTAGTTATAGTATGTTTCTTTCTGTCTGTGTATTAGTTGAGTGCTTGAGAAAGACGAAGACTGTAAAAACAATTGTTCTCTCTGCAGACAGAAGATGAATGTGCACCATTACACGTACATTCACTTTTATTCAGTTAAATTATTCCATTGTTTAAAACGAAAGTGAATACAAGTTAAGAAGGCTGTACTGTACCTGATTTTACATGCACACAAACACATACACAAGAGTATCTATATCACCCATAAAAATATGATCAGGAAAGACTGAAATGTGCAGCGCTGGATTTGATCTTGTCATGTGATATTGTAGGATTGTTGTGGTATCTTGACTTTTGTTCAGCTGATGGCATTACATTCAGGCTGCACATCTTCAGACCTGCTCCTGCAGAGTTTAGGTTTAAGCTGGTGCAGAAATGAGTATGTGTATTCTGTAAAGTGTTTGCAGCTGCTATTTATCACTTAATTAGAAGCATTGTTACATCGTCTGTTACATGAAGAGACATTCAGAAACTAATTCCAAACACTATAACATCAGGAAATCAACGGTTCTACAGCAGAGATGGGCAACAACACGAGTCCTGCAGAGTTTAGACAGGCATCACACACAGCTGCCTGTAATCCTCTAGTCATCCGGAGGACTTCTCTTCCATTCTTCAGGTGGGTTTGACTTGGAGCTAAACTCTGCAGGACGGTGTTGTCCATCCCTGTTCACACACACTTGATCAAATATCTGAAATACATCATGTATAGACTAGGAATCAAATAGGAATCAAACCATTGTGTGATTGTTATTGTGTTTTTGTTATTGTACTGTATGTCCTTCTGTTTAAACTGCATTAGTCAGTCACATATCTGAGCTGTTATTACTCAGTAAAGGTTGACTGGATTCAGCTGGTTCTACAGGTTTTGGACAATCCAGGATTGTAATCGGACTCACATCACCTGTTCCAGGATTGAACAGAGGAACGACTGATCCAGAGAATCTGCTGCTGATGGTCAGGAGATGTTTTCTCTCTGTGACGTTGTAAAACGACAGCTGACCGTCATCATAATCGAACAGAACTCCCAGTCGTTCAGGTCTCGGTGTCAGAGAGAATCTAATCCATGGATCAGTGTTGGTGTAAAAGCCACGAGGACCGTCTGAACACAAGAACCAGAAACCCCCTCCAGCGAGTTAAAGCAGATCTGTCTCTTGTAGCAAAGTTTCCATGTTTCACCACACCAATTATCCAGAAGTTTTTGGGAGGATAATTTAAACGTGCCAGCTCTACCTCCCAATAGTGACGACCAGAGGAGAATCTTTGGGCTCCAAAAGCACATAATTGAAATGGAAATTCCTCTCCAGTGTGATTATAACCGTCACGATCCCTCACAGTTTTTACAGTCTTCAGTGGACCCTCAGATCTGGATGTAAACTCTCACGGTCAATAGTGATCTCAACTGTGAGGAAAAATACATGAGCAACAGTTATTAATCCTCATGTGTATGAGATGATCTTTATACATATATGCATTTATAACTGAGATGATATCATACCTGCATGCTTCCTCAGTTCTTCTATATTTATGTCTCCCACAACTAAAATTAAAAAACATATAATTTGTGAGTAAAAACTACAGCTATAATTGAAAACTTCTACAGTATTTATTATTACAGCAGAAAATGATTCAGTTATGGAAAGTAAATAACAGTATAATAATAATAATAATAATAATAATAATAATAATAATAATAATAAGTGAATAATTGTGTGACAGTGGGGAGTGTCTCTTTATTCTGATAGAATAAACTGATGAAATATGATAAATTATGTAATAAATTGTAAAAATACCAAACAGAAGCATTTTCACTGATGCTTTCAGATCTCTGGATGTCACTGTGTGAAATAAACTGAATCATAAATATATTTGGCTATGATTGTGAAAATGACGTGTGTGTGGAGGGTTCAGTGTATTTCGACTACAATACTCCACTCAGACTCAGCAAACACGTCATATTCATGTTACTGTCTGCTATAACATACATGAAGATGTTTGTTTAATGATTAGTGAAGCATTTCAGCAGTTACAGTTCTTCTGAAACACAGCAAAGAACAAACGTCTTCAAATACCTTCTTTTATCAGTCTCTCCAGAGTTTCCTCCTCACAAACTGAAATGAGAGAAAATATCAAGTTTAATTATCTGCTTCACAAATACTCCAGACTCTGTAAACCACATTAAATAACACTTTTAACCATCTCAGACACTGACTGGCATAAAAACACAGACAGTGCCGATGCTAGACTTCTGGGGTCTGTAGTTGGGGGGGGGGGGGGGGGGGTCGCTCGAGAAACTGTGTCTCTTCTGCGGCTTGGTACGCTTTCAGCTTAGAAAGGGTGTAGAAAGAGTGACAACAAACTGCATTAAAAGAAATGATCATTCATGTTTTCATAACCGCTGGCCAAATTCAAAAACAAAACTAAATTAAATCATCTTTGAAAGCAGCTTGTATATTTTGTATAGGGAGGATCGGCTCTTCTTTAGCTGTATCAGGAACAGACATGTACTCCCAGTAACACGGTCTGAAAGGGTTAATCAGATTCATGAATGTTCCTTACTTTCTGTAGCTGGTTTTTTTCCCCCAGAACAGATCAAAAATATCAACACATGAGATCAAAACATGAAACAAAAACCTGCTGATAACCACATCTTTAAAATCTTTCAGCCAGATTATACCTGTTAGTTTATCTCTGTATCTGTAGAGGATCAGCCCAAACAAACCCAGAAGAGCACAGATGAGAAAAGTGAAGAAAAGAGCCTTCCATGGACCTGATGGATCTGAGAAACAAAAGCAAAATGAAGCAAAGCAATGAAGCAAAACATGTCATAATAAAAATAAAGCAAAATATAATAAATTATAAAAATTAGTAAAAATAAATAAATAAACTATTCCGGAAATTACCTATTCCTTTAATGAGGTTTAGATTGAATTGTAGTTTTGACTCACCTGTGATTTTGAGATCTACTATTTTGCCTGTCATATGAACTTTCTCCGCTCACATGACAGTGAAATGAATCTTCATCCTGATATGAGAGTTTCTCCAGCCGTAGAGAGACATCTCCATCCTTCAGTCCACCAGACTGATCTGACCGCAGAGTCAAAGAGCTTCGGTTCCTGAAACATTCCTGGATGTCCTGGATCTTCCCATGATTATAGAGGAGAACAGGGTTGTTGAACTGATCGTGACGGTACCAGCGGATCTCCAGAGCTTCAGCACTCTCAGGAGGAGAGATCCAGCAGGGAAGAGTCACTGTGGATCCCACATGAGCCACTACAGGATCAGGAGGAACCTTGACAGTCAACGACACTGAGAGAGAGAGAGAGAGAGAGAGAGAGAGAGAGAGAGAGAGAGAGAGAGAGAGAGAGAGAGAGAGAGAGAATTTTTGAATTTTAACATCCTTTTATTACAAATATAATTTACCACACAATTAAGTTACAATATTCATTTATATTTAAATTAAAAAACCTCACAAACGTGTAAAAAAACCAAATCACCTTCAAAAACAGAGCACAAAGCTTCATTGTAACACCAAATTTCCTCAAAAGCAGCAAGATCATCCATATGTTTATAGTATCTAAAATCTATCAGTATTCTTGCTTGTACCATGTTTAAAAACAATGTAACCACATTTGGTTCCAAATTTTGTTCCATCTTTTTCTTTCTACTTACATAGATGGCCAGTTTTGCCTGGCCTAAATAAAATTCAGCAATTGACAAATAAACCTTTTTCTTCCTTACATATTTACAACCAAAAACAAATAGCACCATAGAAAAAGATTCATTATAATTCTTAAAAATACTGCCTAAACACAAAAATAAAGATTCCAATCTAGCACAATTCACAAATGTATGAAAGATAGTCTCTCTCTCCGTGCAAAAAGGACAACCCGCATCAATCTCAGGATTTATAATTGAAGTAAAAGCATTGACAAGCGACAGCACCGTGAAGAATTCTCCACTGCACAATCACCTGTTTTTTTTGGTCAACGGTGGTTTATATAATGCTCTCCACTCAGGGCTTCTTATCCATACTCAACTTAAAAAAAACACGCCTTGGAGTATCAGTTCTCTCATTTAACATTTTTTTTTGTTAAAATTAATTACACAACATTTATACAGAACTTTCCCAGTGCATGAAAAAGAAATCTACACACATGGAGTCAACAACTTCAAAAAAGACACCAGAAAACCCCTTCTAAATTCAAAGAAAAAAAACAAACAAGGAAAAGAGTCTTTAGGATTTGGGTTGCAGAGGCCATCACCATACTCAGTCAGCAGAGTCCTTTCTGTAGCATTAAGAGTTGTTGACCATTTCTCTAAAAGCTGTGCAATCAGACGCGTTGATCTAAATCCCAAACGTTGAGCCGTTCCCTCCTCATTCTTAAAATCAGGTCCCGCTATTTTCCAATAGCTGGTCCCAATTTGGTGACTTTACTATTAATGAGTGTCTTACTAGTCTGGGAAAAGTCCACTGACAGACAAATCCCGACGTGCTCCACACATTAGAGGTTCTTCCAGTAGCCAATGAAGAGATAGTGGACTTTCTGCTTTTTTAAAAAAGGAAAAGACTCCAAACTTTAAAAATATTTCTATAAAACACTGGCAGGCTAGAAGTATTCAGTTTCAATGGATCCATTAGAAAAAGAGTTCTATCCCATCCTAAACCCTCAAGGTTTTGTAAAATTACGTATTTAACAGCACCCATTTAAAATCAACTGAACCAACTAGTAGTTTCTGTACAAACTGCAAACGAAAGGTTGCTATCCTACTTGAAGGTGTATTAAACCCAGGTCCACCCTCTTCTTTTGGCAAGAATAGCCACATTCTGTGCCGGACCTCAATGCAATTTATCCCAGAAAAAATCTATCAAAAATAGCCTGGATTTTGGTTAACAGTTGTGAGGGAGGGTCAACACAGGCAAACCTGTGGCCACAATGAAGATGCACCAAATATATTAATTATTAAAATACGACCTCTGTACGAACATCTTCGGCACTAAACATTTCCCAATTTAGTTTTAGACGCTACCTTTCACACTTTTTCAGATGACCTCCTTCCCATTTTTTCTGTACTGTAGACCTCATCACTCCACAAACAACTTCCCAAGGATTGTAACACACATATTGTTCCCAACTTAATCCTCTTCACATGAAGTTCTTGGCCTTCCCAGCGTCCCACTTTATCCTATCATATAAAGACTCACTTTTACCCCAGTTTAATTCTTGCAGAAGATAACCTTTAGATGTTCTAAGTAATTCTAACGAAAAGACCTGAAGATCACTTTTGGCTGGTAAAAGGCAGAACTATTGACATCATCCGCAGATCTGCGTGACACAATATGATGTTGTCTAACGTTTTGGGCGAAACCTATACCATGGATTTTGGGCTCTTTATTTGCTGTAAGAGGGTTCGATGTTCCAAAGAATAAAGCATACCAGACCAACGAACACCCCTGTCTAATACTCTCTCTGCAACACTAAAATGAGCCCAGATACCACCGTTCACCTTAAGTAATACTCTTGAAGCGTCACTATAAACGACTTTAATAGACTATTTTAACAAATTCTGACTACTCGTGTGCCAAAAGGCCTTCTAACACCCTCCACAATTAGCCATGCCTCAACAACGATCAAACAAAAACTTTCTCTTGGTCTAAAATAGATTCACCCACAGGCTAAATGTACAACTGGGAGACTTCCAAACATCACGAACCAATGAAATACTTAACACAAATACTGATCTATTGGGGACACAGTAAGTCTGGCTCAGGATGGATGACACTAGTTCCTCACTCCTGCTAGCCTGTTGGCCACAGTTTTTTTTAGAATAGCAGTTTATAATCACTAACCGAGTAAGTGAATACCTGGGGGCCGCGCAACTCTTGAATCTCTGTAAGGTCGCCCCTTACTTAGGCGTCAGGAGGGTTAGTACTGCTCGAAGGTCAGCTCACCAGGGCTAGCAGCTGACCTTCATCGATGCTTTGCTTTCATTCAACAACCCCTCCAAAAGGTCCTCTTTCAAATCTGACCAGAAATATTTATTATAAATCACAACTCTGGCAAACCATGCATTCCCGGTGATATTTCCAGCGACTCGCCATTTTTTTGTGAGAGGCCTTAAAAAATTACAGCTTCTCCTGTGCTCAAGGCACCCGAGACTTTACAGTGTTTGGCTTCCTCTCTGATACCCTGAGGTAAGTTCATCAAAAAACTCACTTTCACCCCTGTAGTGGCTCCAAGTTCATTCCTATACAGTTTCTCATAAAAATACAACTGCGCTCTTGCGATGTCCGCATGGTCAGTTATAAACCCCCAGATCGAGGCGCAAGGTCATGGATGCCCTGCTCGTCCCATTCTTCTTCTCCAATTGTGAAAAAGAACTTTGAGGAGCATCCCAGCTGGTCCAAACCTCTGGAACCGAGACTTACCAGGGCCCCCCTTTGTTTTGCCACCCAGCACATCAGCCCACTGTGTCCCTTTTTATTTAAAAGAGAGTACAATAACTTCGGGCACCGTTGTCTCAGCC
>NC_056578.1:3883357-3900254 GCF_018340385.1 Cyprinus carpio | reverse complement strand
GAGAGACGAAATATACAGTGGTGAGGCTACATTCACTTTCAGCTGTGGCACACCCAGTGAGAAGCTGGTCATTTTACAAATGGATGTTACAACAATAATAATAATACCAAACATCTTTATTTAGTTTAAAAAATATTAAAGGTGCTGTATGTAAATTTGTGACTCTACTAAAGCATAAAAATACCATAATATGTTTGAAGATATTTAAGAAACATGCTAAGTTAACATACTTCTTTAAATGAAAAACAACGCTACAGTCAGTTATTCTCCTTCGAAAATGTGTGTTTCAGGACAGAATATCAATCTTTGTTTTGGTGAAACCCGCCCACTGCCAGTTTACCCAGTTACCCAAACACATTGTATTTCATTTCATTCATCATCAAGTGCGCTCGTTTCTGTTTGTGTCATCAATCTGGCAACCTGCGCATAAAGTCTGAGGAGGAGGGGCCGGGTGAAAAAACCCTCTCCAGTGTTTTGAATTTGGACTGCAATACCTAGTTCACCCACTCGGTGACAATCCTACATACAGCACCTTTAAACATGAGTTTCACAGTCAAGTTTCTTCATTTTCCCTCTTCCTGTAGGTGCATACATACGCTTGTCAAAATGATGATTGGTCGCTCTGTTAGTTATGTTAAAGACGTAAGGACATAAATATCAACCAGAATCAGATCAATTCTTTTAAAAGTATATACTGAATATCTCAATTGAAACTCTGAATCCGAACCGTCTACAAATGAATGGATTTATAGATCAGAAACCGAAGCCAGTCGTGTTTAATCATCATATTAGCACAGGTACAGTGTTTGATTGGCTAAACAGATGCGTCCTGTTATGAGGAAAGAAACCCTCTTCTCGCATCAGCCCCACCCTCTGCGCCTCACCGATCTTTACTCCTCCTGACAGAGACCCTCATTCATCAGATCAGCTTCTGTAATTCTTTACGATGAACCTCCTTTGTTAACGCAAGTATGCATTAACTAACCTTAACAATTAGCGGAACATTGTTACAATATTTTATTAACGTTAGGTATAAAATACAGGCTGTTCATTGGTATTTTTGGTTATTTCAGGTACGAATTTAACAACTTTTAATTTTAATAATGGTTATTAGTAATAAGCCAAAATTAAAATGATGTTAATCTATGCTTTCAGATTAATGTATATTAACACGTCATGCTGTATCTCTGTTGGCAATTGGACATTTTTTCATACGCTAACGCTTCGCCACCAATGAGACATCTCTCCCTCGGCCTCGATGGTTGTAGTTTGTATTGGTATTTGTAGTGAAATCATTAGAATTTCTTCTGTGATGTTTTCTATTGTTTTTTGTGTCAGCAAGGTCACCATGGGTTTGATGCTGTTATTTGCCATAATGCAACAGCAATTGCTGTGTAATCTTGTGAGACATTGCGATGTTTGTAGTTTGGTGGCCTATTTAGGAGAAAATCCACGGCCGTTGTCACTCCCGTCCTCCCTTCTTGAAATAATAATTTGCTTACATTAACCATTTACGGTCAGTTTTTATTCCCTGTTTCTCGTCATTTAGCATTAAATGTATTAAAGTAAAACAGTGTTAATTACATCTCTAATTGTCATAGAATAGCACGCATGGCCATAGTAAGGCAGTGTAGTTGCCCACGCGCGGCGGTAAAGTTTACTTGACATTCACCTGGACAGTCTGGTTTTTTTGCCAATTAAACTTTTGTGGCTGTTTATTTTTTGAGCCAACTAAACTCCGATAGTCATCAATATATGCCCTTTAGCGTTGGACAACGAGCTTATTTCTAGGGTAAAAATTAAAAAATTAACCTTTAAATTATTAAATAAGTTAACTACATGACATTATAATATAAAACCAATAAGACAATGTTTCAAAAAACATCCGTGTTATTGCACAAGCTCCACTTTTGGAATTACATTTTATGTGTTTTAAATAATTTTACAACTTTTAATGGTATGCAACAATATAATCCATTAAATGACAACCCTATTTGATCTAAGGATCACATCACTGTAAAATTATTCAGACAATTATCCCTTTGATACATAAGGCTTGCTTTTTCAGATTATATCTTTATTGTTTTTATATATAGTAGTGAATCCATATTTTTCACATTTTATATACTGTACCCACTTTAATTAAACTCTGACACTGTTTGAGATTAAGTTATAAAACCAGCTGTAAAATATTCAGAATATTATTCCCTATGATGCACAAGCCTTTGTTTTTTTTTTCAGATTATGCCTTTAGTATTTGTTTTTTATTGCAAGAATATGAAAAGTAGAGATGCAAAAGCCCTTAAATTCCATCTGAAATTTTCTTCTAAAATCAGGAGTTGTATCCCGCTCCCATGTTTTGGTACAGCACTATCACTTTAATGGCAATCAATGTTATTTTCTTTGTCAAATGACTTCGTTATATTTATATATTATATAATGCATAATCTCAGGGGGAGAAAGGTACAACGCTGTCACTTTGGATGTACCTAAAATAAAATTCCTTAGAAAAAATCACTTACATAACAAATTAGGACAGGCACTAACATATACAAAAAGTTTTAGAATTTTATTGTTTTATAAGCTCTTATTAGTGATTCATGTCAGCAAAGAGTATCAAAACTATTTCAGACCGGGTTAAAAAAGGTAATATATGCTGGTTTATTTTTATTTGTATTTTGAAATTGTATATCAAGCTTTGCTAAAGATAATTACAGAATAATCACTTTAGTTTATCGAGGTAAAAATTATGGGTTTTAAAATAAAATTTGTAAATTGAAGGCTTTGTTTAACTTTATTGTATCTTTACAGTCTATTTTAAAGTCATCAAAAACCCTAAATGGAAATAGAACCCAAACTCACCCAATATAAAAGATGCATGAATGGATAGGATCTTGTCGGCGCCATGATATTTGGTTTACGTATTGGATGGCAGGAGGACAATATTCTGGGCAGCAAACGTTGAGTACTTTCTGCTAATCTGGATATGCTATTTATCGGCAAGCCCCAATCTTAAGTTCTTATTTACTAGGAATTTAATATTCTTATGATATTATCCAATACTAATATATATAGGGGCTAAAAAACATATTATGCTAATATCCAAATGCTAGCAAGAATACACGAAGTTTAAGATAACGATTGACATTAGGATTGGATCTAACATAAGGAGTTATGAAAATGTGTGGCAGAACACGAGTGACAATTCACAAAGTGGGGATTTTGTAGGGTTGATATAAATTACATTGAGAATTGGATTAACTTATTATGCCATGGGAATAAGCCTAATTAAAAAAAAAAAAAAAAAAATCGTGTACATTTTGTAATAAAATTAGGGTAGGTAAGATTATTGGCATTCTTGTCGGAAACTGGTTTACAATGAACATGTTATGGCGACGAACACCCGTTTTCATGTTTACCATGACTTGTTATTATGAGTGTATTTCACATTCTTCATTAAAATATGGCTGCTGGGAGAAAAATGGTTGTACAACACGTTTACCAGTAAAATAATGCCTGTTTGGATAATTGGCCCAATGATAGCGACAATGGATTGAAAATTACTTGTTTGATAATTTTTTTTAAAATATATATTATATATACGTAATTCAACAGGCACGGCAAAGAGAGCTAGTCAGGTACACAGGCAGGAAATCAGGGGAACAGGTAACAATGAGTACAGGACTAGACTAAGGAAAACAAGTAAGGCTCAGTATCGAAGCGAACACTGGGAGAGAGTGGAGAACACAGAACAATAATTGAGACAGACACAGAAAACAAACACGGAAAGGCTTGGTAAGTAGCTTACACTCGGAGACCGAGAGTGCTCAAAGCTAAACAATACTGGGCAGTGTGTGAGGGAGAGGCCAATGTTATAAAGCGTGTATGTTGATTGTGCTGTGTGTGTGTGTGATTGGTCTCCAATGGAGCTGGGAAAATGTAGTCCAGGGTGTATTGTGAGGTGAGGGTATGTGTGGTGGATGATGACCTTGGTGGTGAATTAAGAGAATTTCACTGACCGCTCATGCCTATTATTATAGATATTATTATATATCTAATTTAATATCTAGTATATTAGATATATATATACTATATATATATATATCTATTAATATGATATAGATATATATAGTTTTAAGCCAATTAATTTTGTATCGTTTTGGTTAAATTTTGTAATACTGGTCATGAGGGTCTGTTTTTTCTTTTCTCAGCTTATATGTATATAGTTCAATATCTTTTAATCAATTTTGAGATATATCATGGTTGGAGGGGATATTGTTCACATAACAATCCATTAGATATTTGTAATCATGCCTGTTGTGTACTTTCAATATTTACCTTCCATTGTTGTGTGTTAACTGGTTGTGATATATATACATGGTTTCAATAATTGTTTTTAAAATAAACAATAAATCAGCCAATCTGAAAAAGCAAGCCTTGTGCATTAATAGGGAATAATAATCTGAATAGTTTTACAGGTGGTTTGATTCCTTTAGCATCAAACATGGTATTGTCGTGTTATGATTTATATATGATTTGATACATTAAAAGTTGTATATTATTATACAAACACATAAAATGGTTAATCCAAAAATGGATCTTTTGTGCAAATAACAAGGGATGTTAATTTGAAAACATTTTATGATTGGTTTCATATTATAATGTCACGTAAACGTTTTTTAAATTGTTTAAATAATTTAAAATGGTTAATTTTTTTTTTACATTTTTCCCCTAGAATATTAAAGCTTTTGCAAGCGTAAATTAGCTAGTATTTTATGGACTGAGTTGCGTTGGGGCTCAAAACATAAACAGCCGTAAAGAGTTTAATTTTGGCGAAAACCCCCGACTGTCCAGTGAATGTCAAGCTATCTTTCCCGCCGTGGTACAAGCGGTAGCCCATCTGCGCGGAACGTCTTTCTGATAGTTAGCGAAGCATTAAAACACAATCTAAAACTGAAAAAAATGGAATGGCAGGTTTGTCTCATTTTAATGAGTAATAAAAACTGAGATGAAACATTTAACTTTAGCCAGAAACTATACATTTACTATGGTAAAATCAAACGTTCAGCAATATCTTCAAAAGGACTTTTTGAATTTTGGGCACACGTTTTTTTTCTTATAATGCGATATGGGTAACTTTGCTGTAAAATTTGGTTATGCAAGAGCATGTGGGTGATATATTTACAAACCGCTCGTGTGTTCAACTCACCCAGCGTCACCCAATGTGCCCAGCTCCCCCTCCTCTATACATATTGAATGCCCCGCCTCATCGGGTAGTATGGAGTATTTTAAGCCTGAAAATTGATGAGATCCATGGGTTCTACTGAGTATTCTATGAGGGAGTCAGTGTAAAAAACGACACATAACGACAGCATTTCCTTGGAGCATAACCAACGCTATCTCACGAACTTCGTACGTATTTTACGAGGTGGCTCATCTGACGAATTGTACGACCTCACTCGGACGATTTGTACGTGTGGTAGAGCCCACTGACGGGTGGTTAGGGGCTGGGGTTGGTGTAGGTCAGATTCGTACAAATTCATACGAATGTGCAAACTCGTAAATACGTACGATTTCGGCAAAAATCGTATGGAATTTGTACGACTGTGGTCGTACGAATTCGTACGATATTGGTAACCTCGTAAAATATGTACGCGATTAGCCGTGAGATCGGGCGGGACAATACAGGACAGCTCCCCTAAAACAAAACTCGGAGGGATCATTTCTTCCAGAAATAACTAACATAAGGCAAGTAATCGACGTTTCAGTGGGACCCTTCACTCGCCGGAGACTAAGAGAAATGCAAAAGCAAATTCAAATATAAGAGACACAAATCCGTGGCAGTTGAAGCCCTACGTGCGCCGCGATTTCCGTTTTACTTTTCGCTTTCTAAGTGAATCCGATGCCTCAATTTACCCCAGACGTTATCTGATGCTGATAACATCATAGCGTAATATCACAGTGTATTATGATGTTGATTGTTATGTGCTGATATTTGCGGGTGTGCCCACACATACTGTTGCAGTTTGGGTGTTATGAGGCGCCTGAATTCATGGCGCACAGAGACCACACAGACAGCGTTCCACGCACGGAATATCGCTTTAAGCCCGTGCCCGCGTTTCACTTAATAATCACATTGAGTAGTTAAGGGAATAATCGCCAGTTATGCTTTGTTTCATAATCGTGCAGCCCTAATCTAGCCTCACTACTCATATTTTAAAACCCTATAGATTGTGTGTTGGTGAACTCAGTGAGATAGCGTTGTTCGGAGAGAATAAATGAGAGGAAGCACAAAACTCTCGTTAAATTGTTATAAAAAACCTACTACACGTTTACTGGACAAATTTTATATTCCAAATTAATTTAATCCTAAACTCAGTACAACTTGCAAAAAAGCACACAGTCAAGATCTGCACTGCTGGCTTGCTCCTTTTGGATCAGGCTTCTGTCTTCAGGGGGCAAAGCGCTGTCTGGACACCTCTGCTAAACACTCTCCTGTGTTTGTACTAGAAGAGCGAGGGTCATACGGTGGAGAGTGAACTGGACCCCGCCCGGACCTGCTGACGGATTACACGTGTGAGTGAGATACAGTACAGAGACGAGAAACAATCACATTTTACATTCACAGAAAGGTTTTAAAAGTGGATCCAAAATATTGGTGCACTTACGTACGTATCAATCAAATCAAGATTTAGATCAGAGGTGATCTGTATAAGTCTGCAGGGATTCTCGTACCGCCTGCGACTACCCTCACTGTGCTTCATGTTCTGAAGTCTCAGTTTGTCTTGAAAATCAGCTGGTGTTGTGGTGGATCAATGAAGTGAGCTCACAAGACCGGTGCCATTTGATCCAGAATAACCACTTCACAGCATTTAGAGAGTAGCTGAGGTTAATGTGAATGATGTGCTTTATTAATACATGAGGCACAAACAATAGATTCGGGGGTAATCAATCAAATCAATAAAAGTGTGTACTTCAATAAGAGTTATCACGAGTCTATTATTAAAGATAATCTCGAAGTCAGTCCAGTGCCGTGAATCATCATGCAGCTGTCGAGTGTTAGACTGGTATTTGCTGATATAATGGTTTCTGTTTGTCGCTTTCGGTGTATGCAACCTGGGGCGCTGTGCTGCTCGATCTGGATGTAGAACCACCTGGTGTAGAGAAAGTTTACTCAGTTAAAGGCTCACTGGTGGGTTCTTCAAGTTTTTAAGGAAAAGGTACCGAGGATTTGTGTAACCCACGGGTGGCGCGGACCCTAGGGATGAACAGCAAACAAACTGATCCAAGAAGAAATGCTGCTGACTGTGGTCAGGAGATGTTTTCTCGGTGCTGTGACGTAAGTAGTAAAATGGGGCCAGCGTGGACCGTCATCCTAATCAGAATCAGAATAAGCTTTATTGCCAGCAGGTAGTGTCGTTAGGGCCATAAATTTAGGGGGGGAATGACAGCTACGCCCAAAATGTTGCTAAGCCCCCTAAATGATAATAAGAAACAACAATACACATATTCGACTTATCAACATCCATATGCGCCGCATCTCAGATTTAGACGCAACAAATGATAGAATAGTGCCAGCTACAATAGCCGAGAAAGAAGTCGTAAGATGGGACACAGGAGAGTAGCAAAGAGGTTCGTTGTGCTATCAAGGATGATTGCACCGCACCGTCTCGACTCGGTTTGCATGGTGGTAACTGGCAGCTTTCAGAGCGTGTTTGTAACCGGAAGCGCTGCAAGTAACCTGTAGTAAACGGAGTTCATCTCGTCTCGTATTACTCTAGTTGGTCTGAACTCGATATGCTATCCTTAATCCACGACCCACAAACACGGATGAACTCCTGTGCGTGCACGATAAGGGTGGAAAGTAAGATTGTGGTAAGTGATAACGTGATATACCAGAGCAGTGAAAATGCACGCTGTTTTTATTAATTACATTCTTACCTGTCTTGAGGTAAAGGGGAACGATGGGGATATGGTGACTGGTTTGCGTATGGGAAGTACCGTAGTAAGTGTTCGTAAGCATGATTCTGTGAAACAGCAAAATACAAGAAATGCGTAATAACTCAGCAAGCTAATCACAACTCTTGTTGGTCTTTCCCCCAAAACTACAAAAAAAAATAATAACGCTAAGGTCTATAAAATAGGCATAGTTCTAAAACAATGATGATCAATCGCCCACACAAGAAGTCGTTGATGGGGGTGGGTCTACTGAAAACTAAATGTCATTAAGTTGTTTACTTGACCTATTAACCAGATTTGGGTATCCGTTCAATTCATATGAGCAGGGAGTGAGACTGTGATAGTTCGTGAGGGTAGTATAGTTTGAGAGATGAGAAGCGGAGCACGGTCAGCCCTGCAAGTAGATGGTGGGACAGCGGACAAGGGTTGAATTCTGTCATATGGGGGAGGCGCCGTGGAGTGGAGTGATTGTGATGGCGGTCAGATGTGAATAGTGTCTTATGGTCTAAGGATTGTTTGATATGTTCGTGGTGCAAATAATCTAACTATGACACACAGTTTGTTGGCAGGTCATAACAGGGTGTCAACTAATGGAAAGCACATACAAACGGAGAAATATGATTATTAAGAATCTGTGAATCATGTTATATATATATGCGTAGGCGATAGATGGAATGCTACACTGAGGGAGCAGCGTGTGAGGTACTGCTGGTTATAATGCTGATATCATCGCTTAGGTGCGCAAGAAATGCTAAAGTTTTGTATTTACATAATAAGTGTGTGTGTACTGCTCACTGTGTATAATTATATAGATATATATATAGTATATAATATATAGTCTCTATAATATATATATCTATATATATATATTATGATAGTATTTATATATTATAACATATCTACCGTTACGGACCGTTACTTGATAGAGAAGAATGTTCAATCGCGAACAAACTGAACGATAAATCGGAACGGATTAACAAAAACGGAGATAAGAGTTGCTTGAGTTGAACAGTGTGTGGTCGTGAGTGTATTAACGGGAAGTGCGTCACCAACTTGTGAGGCAAGCTCGCCGGTGGGACGTCTAGCCGGTAACTGCAGGGGGGCTGTGGTTAAGACTAAGTTCAATATTATTAAAATAATTAACATATTCTAATTGTTTATAAAAATTTGATTCCAATCCGAATTTGTCCGGCGAAATAAGAAGTAGAGGTCTCTGAGAGGGGGGTAATGTTGTCTGAGGGGTCAATAGAGCGGCGGCCGTATATCTGAGGCAAGTGCAAATCAAATAGTACGCTTTCATCAACTTTTACATGGTTATAATAAAGAAGTTTGTTTTTGCTAATATGGGCGCTTAGTTTTTCTTGAGTTGTTTAGACACACTTGGCCAAAAGGATCTTGATATAAAAAGATTAGGCGCTTGATGCACAGGATCTTAAAAACTGTACAAAAATATATTGGCTAGATGGGGCAAAACGGGGGGCCTGACTCTGCTCTTCAAACACCCAACACAAAAACATTAACCCGTACAGACATAGTGTTTGAGTAAAGAAAACACTGTAATATTAAAACATCAGTCATTTATTTAACCTTGCATAGCACAAAAAAAAAAAAAACAGATCTGTCTCCTCCAGGCTGCGCGCGCGCCTCAATCTGAACGGGGCGAGGCGGGTGAAGGTGACGGAGGTTTCGCTGAGAGCTTGAGGATCCCGTGGCGTTACAAAGTTTTACACTGACTATGAATGGATACTTATCATTGGTTAAATATTTGCAAAAACGCTCTGTTTTAAAATAATATACGAATTAATAATAGAGGATATGATGTTTGGATAAGTTTTTCATGGCAACACCAGACTGGGCTAGGCAGAGGCGTCGTGCCCATTTAAAAGTGAAGAGGGACGTGCCCCCTCAGGTTTCTGAGCCAAGGGGATTTTGAATGCAGCTTCCACAAAAAAAAAAAAAAAAAAAAAAAAAAAAAAAAAATATATATATATATATTATCTATAATAAAAAAAAAAAAAAAAATATATTTAACGATTAAATATTTTCTGTATTAAAATACAGTTTTTTGAAAATACTACAATACCACACCAGTGTGATTAGATCGTTCAGTGCGTCATATAATCAGCTGTTAAATTCAAATCTGCGTTCGCTGGCAGGCGCTGAGACAGAAGCATTTGTGAAGCTCTGCATCATAACCAAATCACACTGTTGAGCTTATGAATGCAATGACCAATCAGAGGTGTTCTGATGAGTCATCGCTAAAATGCAGGTGCTTCCTTTCACTTCACGCGTCGCGGACTGAATCCCTCTTTCTGGCGAATTCTCTCATCAGAAACAACAAAGTGCAAATATGTGTACGAATCGGTACGTATATTAAATTTCACAGTGTAACAGCTTCAGTGATTTTTTTAAATTAACTTTTTTATTATTTTTAACATAAATAACCTAATATCCATTCAGAATAAAACAACAACAGACATATAATCAATTTACATACTCCAATGAGAGAGAGAAAAAACGCTTCAGTGATTTTAGTGGGAGTTTTTGAGAGTGCTTGAACTAGACTGGGAATGAAAATGTTCTTTGATAATGTAAGTTGCAATGTTTTCTTTGCATTAACTTTTGCAATGTTCATTCACATAAATATAACTGCCGTCGTATTAAAAATATGTTATGGCATGGCTGTCCATATCTGGTTAATTAATAAACAGAACAGGTTTTTTTTTATGCACTATTACTTTATTAGGTTAGACCATCGCCCACTATAGATCATAACTATAAAGGTGAGAATTAAGATATTTCAAGATAATTCAGTAAAAATAAATAATAAATAAATAACATCGTGCCACCTTCAAAAATAATGAGTGCATGATGCCCCTGAAAGAGACAATCTTTTTTTATTGAATCTATTCTAATATACAAATCTAAATCTGAAATATATCTATGTAGCTATTAATCTATATTTTTTTTTTACAAAAAGGGTATGGGGGGGAGGTGGGGTCGTGGAGCTTTTGCTATGTTTTTGGGGGGCCTTACCCTTCTGAAGTTTGAGAAGCCCTGGTCTAGAGGGTATTTAATACTGACCCCCACGTAAGATTTTTCTAGTTACTAGTCGTCCATTCATTTTTCATTGTATTCAGCTAATCTGCGGTTTATATTAAATTTACATTCTAAATTCCATCATATAAGCCTTAAGAATCTTTCCGCGCATCCAGACGAACTCTGCAACATGGTCAGTGCCACAAAGCACAGCAGAAGTAGCCCAATAATTTGTGAAAAAGGAGACATTTTAATAGATTGGATCATGTAATTATAACTAATGTTTCCCTTGTCGGCTGCGCAAGATGAAATTCACAGTGCTGGCTCTCTCCACATGGACGCGCATAAATACAACCTTCACAGATTACAATAATGCTTTCGTTTTGAACTGATTCGTTTAAAAGACATTTCAGGCTGTCTGTAGATATATTTCTCATGTATGTGAGACACCCACAATTTTTCAGTTATTTCATTATTAGGAAAATATCACGCGATCGAGAGGGCACCTCCCTGTCAAGCATGCGCATTAATAATTTTCGCACAAACACTTGAATATGAATAATAATTCACATTTTGCATATGCATTACAAAGTAAATTTTTTTTTTTACATGCAATTATCCAAGCATAAAACCAAACAAGATTTGTAATGAAGATAAAAAAAATACATTAGACAAATAAGAATAAATGCTGCACGTGCACTCAGCATCATGCGCAAAGCAAATCATCATGCACTGATATTTTACGGAATATTACCTTACAAACCTGCATTTAAATGCGGCTGCCATTTATTTATTTATTTTATTTATTTATTTTTTACCTTAAATTATATGAAAGCAGGTAAAGAAGACTCCATTTTTAAAATCACCTGAAGTTGTCAATTAATGAAGGTCTTTTTTACATCGTGTGTAGTTCTGTTGATTATAATGAGAGAACGTTGAGTTTAAATCATCGAGGACGTTTTATTAATCCACTCCATTCTTTAGAATTTCAATGATTTAGCTAAATCGTGCAGGTTTAATTAGGCCTAAATAATGGGACGAAATTATACAGTGCCTCAACGTTTTACTAAAATAAAGAAAAATAATTTTATAAAACACGCAAAACCTAGCTCACTATGCTACCATTTTTAATGCTCCGATGCAAAGTAAACCACTATTTTTTTTAATAATATAACAACATCATAATTTATATTATAAAATAATACTGCACACACTATTTAAATGTGTCTAATCTAAAAGATGGTGTAGAGAAAATAAGACCACAGGCTCATAGGGCTTTCACATTTATCCTGCTTGAATTCGTTCTAAGAAACACACATATCTTCATAAGGACTAAACCTTCATCTGTGAAATATAAAAAAAAAAAATTTTCTTTCATTTTCCCCAACGTGCAGTCAAATATAACACTTCGGTGAAAGCAAAGCTTGTCGTCTATTGCGAAAATGTGCTTGATGCGCTTGTTTGAAAACTTGTGATATTAAAGCGCCACTCAGCCGTCCAAAAGCTGCAAATGGCACTTTGCAGACGCAGCTTGGCGGCGGTAGAAGCAACGTTTGTGGATGGTCACCTACTGTATATGTATGGTGCAAATTTGAAGTGTAGGACATAAGTCATGTGTGTTTAAATAAATAAGTGTATGTGTGTATAAAATAGTGTTGTGTGTTCCACAGTTTACTTGTCGAAGTGTTCATGAGATGGATTGGCTGAGAGAAGAAAAAAACTTGTTCCTGTGTCCTGGTGCGGTTCTGGTGCTCAGGAGCTCTGTAGCGTCGACCAGATGGCAACAGTTCAAAGAGGAAGTGTGCTGGTGTTGAGGGTCCAGAGTGATTTTTTGCCAGCCCTTTTGCTCACTCTGGATGAGTACAGTTCAGGAGAGTACATTCGGCGGAGGAAAAACATACAACATCATCAAATCCATGTACACTAGTAACAAATTTGCTGTTAAAATTGGCAACAAACACACAAAATGTCTAAATGTCTTCTGTTTGCAGATGATCTAGTGCTGCTGTCACCCACAAAAGAGGGTCTACAGCAGCACCTGGACCTCCTGCACTGAGAGAGAGAGGAGACTCAGTGAAATATACAGTGCATCAATATGTAATCTGTGTACTGTATTTATTCACCTCATTTACTCACAGAGATTCTAACTCTGCAGCAGTTGTGCACATATAAGGACTGTAAACAGTGACCCCCGCACTTTGGACCCCCGCAGTGCACTTTATAGAGAGTATTTCATAGCTAACTAACTAACTTCCTCCTCCGTTAAATCACTGCAATCCAAGTTTGAGTTCAACAACAGAGTAAGATATTAAAAAATAAGAAAATCGGTAATAATTAAGAATGATACTTATTATCCTCCAGGTTTAAATTTGACTTTAACTTATGTTTATGGACCCTCAATATACACGAACATCATCACCGTGAACATATAGTACATATAGCTACTGTATGTGTGTGATATAAATTCACGCGTGCATTTACTGATGATGAACTGTGAGACATTAAGTAAAAAAAATAAATAAAACGTATTAATATATCAGGGGTGTTTCAGTGATCTCTGGTGGAGCGTTTAGATGAAGGAAGAAGAAAAGAAACTTCTTCAGAGAGAGCGCCACCTACAGCACAGGTGAGGCAAACCTTCAGTCTGCTGAGAAATCACAGCTCTGTTTCTGTTCTGAATCTGAGTTTGATCAGAACTGTCACTGTTGAAGCACAACCTTAAACACTAAATCAAGAAGATCACTGCTGCACTGTAACACCTCCTGGATCATTATGTATTAATGAATAACTGACAGTATATAATTACTCGAGTACACATTATAACCAGCTTAGAGGACAATCAGTCCCTGTATTTACTTTTCTCTGTTTTGTGTGTTCTTGCCATGCAAAAGCTAATGTCTAAACCCTAGCTTGAGTCCTCGGGATGGTGTTTTCTCCTCTCTGCCCACACCCCCACATGTCTCCTGTTTTAAATCGGGGGACACGTTCAGCCGTTTAATCCCCTTTAAGATCTTCTGACGCGGAGACTGAAGCAAAGGTTCAAAATCAAACAATAATTATGAACCTGGTTCATCCAGTGTTCAGATTTCTGTTCTGGAAATGGATAATGGCTCATTTGCATATCTAAACAACATTTCAGAAATCTTTCCACACGAAAAAAGGTTTGCAGTTCTTAATGTCACGAATCAACATAAGTGTGATGACATTTATGAGTTATTTTGTGTACTTCATCAGCTGCTTGTAATGTAATTGTTCAGTTTGAGCAGTGAAGGCCTGTGTGTGTGTGTGTCTGGGTCAGTCTGACTCTGACGGTGATGGGAAGATCTCTCTGTGTGAGAGGAAGACTCTGAGGAGAGAAGCTCAAGAAAGGAGAGCTGGAGGAGATCCTGAAGCAGCTGGACCTGAGCCGAGACCGGACCGTGGATACTGAGAGATCAGTGTAATATCATATAAGAAGACGCTGAAATAAAGCACTCAGAGAAGTGAAGCAGCAGTGATCTGATGTCGTGAGTCTGTGTTCTTCCAGAGTTTGTGATGACACCGTCATCTTCCTCATCCAACAGCAGACCATATGGGAAAACCTGGAACATCTGAGACCTCTTTAACTGTGATTTAGATGTGAAATCATACATCTCTGTAATGACAATATGTTTCTCTAATTCTGCTCCACTCTAATATTTCACGATCTAGATATTGATCTTTATGCACTAATAACTCTAATCGTTATATTCATTTTGAACATTGGTTCCTAATATCCGAATGCAGGTCTTAAATCCCTCTGAAGTCTTCTGCTTCTCTTTGCAACAGTTTTTTGTTGAGAAGATGACATCATTAAGATCCCAGCTGTTTAATTCAGTGCACATGTTTCGTGTTGTTGTTTTTTCTTATTTTTGGGTCTTTGATTGTCCGTCATGTCATGAAACTGTTGATCACCTAAAACCAACTATCTGCCCTCAGGACATAATTCCACCTCTTTTCTGTAGACAGATCATGCACACAGTTGGTCCTGGTCTGTTATTGGTTATTAACAAATGTTTGTCTACTAGTTCCTTCCCTAACAGTCTTAAATGTGCTGTGGTAAAAAACAATGTTCGTCCTATTTCTAATCTACCCTTTATTTCAGAGATCCTTGTGAAAGTTGTACTGACTCAGTTACAGTCGTTTTTACTGTTAATTCTGTTCATGAGATGCTTCAGTCTGTCTTCAGAGCTTTACACAGTACTTCTGAGAGTCTCAAGTGATATCTTTACAGAAACTGATTACAGCTCTTCTGGATCTCTGTCCTCTCGTGGTGTGTAGACTCAGTAAACGAGGTCTGGAACAGTCTTCCTCTCATCTCAGGTTAGCCTCCTCTAGTTTTAGGTCTGCTCTAAAGACACGTCTTCTCTCTAGTCTTCAGGAGCCCTGGATCATCGGTTCAGCTGTTGTTTTGTTAGTGTTGTTTTAAATCTGATCTTGAGTCTTGTTTTATCTTATTTTTGAGTTTTTTATTCTATTCTGTGCAGCACTTGATCGACTTTGGTTGTTTTTAAATGTGCTCTACAAATAAATATTGTATTGTATAAATTAACTCAGATGAAAAGTAAAAAAAAAGAAGACGACTTTTTATCATAATTTCGACATTTCATCTAATCACGACTTTAAAAAAGTATATTTTTTTTCTTACATGGTGGAAATGCGCATACATATTATCATGATATGAAATCCTTTTGACAGTTGTATATGATTTATAATTTTAAAGTGTGCATTTTGCTGCACAGATTTTTTTATTTTATTTATTCTGCTGGACAAGTTTTAAATTAATTTGTTTAAAAATATATCTGTTATTATTATCTGTGTTTTACATAAAACAAAGATTATTAACATTTTATTTTTACTATTTATTTTTTTTATTTAATTATTTTTTTTTATTTTTTAATATATATATTTTTAAATAAAAATTTTTTAATTTTAATTTTTTTTTTTTTTATTTTTAAGTTAGTTTTTGTGAACAGAGTTTGTGCGCCCTCTATTGGTGAATTCTGATAATCTGAATAAACTACTTTTTTTAGTTAAGTTTTTCATTTTAGTTTTTTTTTTTTTTTTTATTAACAACTTGTAGATTATTATTCAGAAGTGTCTGTTTCGTTCTCTGCTGGTTTATGGTCACATGGGTCCTGGTACACGTGTTTTTCTTCAGCTCCTCTTGTATGGATGTGTGTATGTTGGTGCTCTGTGCTCTGATCCTCAGACAGCTCGTGACCGCGCGCTGGTGTCTGCTCTCATTCTGTTCTGTTTAGTTTAATTTAAGTTTTATTTGTGTTTATTTTTTTACGATATTTTTACGATACAAATCATTGCGAAAATTAAGTATTCTACACTAGTAAGGAGTAGTAGTTTATGGCAGTGGTGACTGTCAGTTTATGTACATACGTGCAGAAAATGTTCACGAAAAATCAATAAAAGACGTATCACAAACACAGACAATTAACACTATCGGTAACAGCAATTATGCAATCAAACGTATAGCAGAATGTGTTAGTTCTGTATGTTGTCCTCTGGGTTAGCATCATCTGAGGTCCTCATGAGGGGTTGGCATCATCTCTTCTCAGGTGTTTCTGGTCCAGACTGGAGCTTGTGTAAATCCTAGTTTATCACGGGATGTTGAATCCAGCAGAAACAGAGAAACAAATAGAGACATAATTAGTGTATCTGCTGTTCCAGCCAAGTAAATTAATTAGTTTAACCCCAGCTAGAGAATAATAATGCACATTTGATCAGATTATAACTGCGGCAGTCCAAAATTATGAGAATGCATTATTTGAATGCTTGGCCAAAGAGGTGTGTGTTTAATCTAGATTTAAACAGAGAGAGTGTGTCTGAACCCCGAACATTATCATGAGGCTAGTTTCCAGAGTTT
>NC_056578.1:3873357-3880857 GCF_018340385.1 Cyprinus carpio | reverse complement strand
CACGGATTCTGATTAAAGCAACTGTATAAAGCTCTTCAGTCAAGAGCAGTGAGGGAGTTCTCTGTGTGCTTGTGTTGTATAATCAACATTAAAGAGATGTTCAGCACAAGAAAGAAATGAATGCAGGTTTGTGACCACATGAGAGTGAGTGAATAATGACAGGAACTCTCTCTCTCTCTGTAATGACCAGCAGCAGCTAGTGAGGGGCGGTTTATCACGGTTTTCCCTGACCGTGTCTTTACATGAATCAGAACGAGAGAAACAGCTGCAGAACTGCTGCTTTAATCACCATCAGAAGAAACATGCTAGCGTGAGATGTTTGGGATGTACATTACATTGTGTAATTTCAAATTAGAAATTGCGTTAAGATCAGGGTTGCCAGGTTTTCACAACAAATCCTGCCCAGTTGCTTCTCAAAACTAGCCCAATCGCGTTTTGTTCCGGGCGATAAAAATACACGTTTTTGTCAGGGTTGTCCTGGTAATATTAACATTTTAGGGTCTAAATATCACGTTATTGGTATTGGGGTCGCTTCAACCCGCGGACATGAAAAACACCCGCAGACTTGGCAACACTGGTTGGCATTTACTACACAGAGCCGTAATTCACTGACAATCTACACAAAATTAACAAAGAATCGCCTGCGATTTTTAAATCGTGTGGATTGTCAGTGAATTACGGCTCTGTGTAGTACCATGGGAACCCTGCCGAAAACGTGTATTTTAACCCCGGGATGCAATTTTTATCGGGGAACCTCCTGGAAACGCGATTGGGCTAGTTTTGGACTAGTTTTGAGAAGCAACTGGGCAGGATTTGTTGAGAAGACCTGGCAACCCTGATCTGAATGCACATGCTGGAGATATACTACTAATCACAGGAGCGACTTTACTGAAGAGATGCGCATGAAAATCACATTTGATTTTTTGCACAGCCCTAATTCAAATTAAAGTAACCGAACGGTCTGACCTTAGCTTTAGCTACATAAACATTCAAAGGAGACCGAAACAGCAGAAGCTGTGAACGAGACGCAGATTCGCTCTCTGACAGCAGGAGGCGCTCGTGGGCAGATACACCGTTTCCATGGTTACATGTTCATGATACAGGGATCAGATGAACAGAGAATATCATCTAGACTTCTCTGAAGACGGTCGAGACACACAAACCCCTCAGTCCCCATTCAGTATTTAGGATATTCTCCCCAGTATTTCTCGCGTGAAGTGAGTTTCTCCGCCTGCTACAGTATTTTCTCCTCTTTGCGTCCGTCTTTCAGCGTCTCTGGCTTTTTTTTTTCTTTTAGATTGCAGTGGAGAACATGTCATGCTGTATTTTACCGCAAAATCAAAGTGATAAAGAAATGTTTTACTTGAAGTAAATGAAGCCCCTTTGCCTGTTCATCTCATTGAAGAACACACAGTTTTTAGTCTGACTCTCTGCGTGCAGGATAGATACACAGGCACACTAACTATCACCAGATTATACGTCTTAGTTATGAACAGATGTCATCGAAATGTGTTTCATCAGGTTTGTAGAAATGTAGCACTGCATCAGTGTCTCATCAATGGATGCTCTGCAGTGAATGGGTGCCGTCAGAATGAGAGTCCAAACAGCTGATAAAAACATCACAATAATCCACAAGTAATCCACAGCACTCCAGTCCATCAGTGAACATCTGGAGAAGACAAAAGATGAAACACATCCAGCATTAAGACGTTTTTTAATCAAATACATAGAGTCTATAATCCATAATAACACTTCCTCCAGTGAAAAAGTGTTCTGGTGTGAATCAGGAGAGAAATCTGCACAGATCAAGCAGCGTTTAAACAGCTCTAAACTAATATGTGAGAGACAACAGGAGATGCACTTTTCACTGGAGGAAGTGTTATTATGGATTATGCCACAAGTTAAAAACGTCTTTTATCAGCTGTTTGGACTCTCATTTCTGACTGGCAACCCACGGCACCCATTCACTGCAGAGCATCCATTGCTGAGACACTGATGCAGTGCTACATTTCTACAAACCTGATGAAGAAACAAACTCATCCTGATCTCAGATGAACATTACAGCACATTCTCATTGTTGGCTGAATTGTTCCTGTAATTTTAAATCCATGTGTGAAGGTCAGGACTAATGAGTGAGCAGCAGTATGAAATTATATTTTCATTGTTAAAACCCGATTTCTGATTGACATTCACAGAGTTCTAGTGGTGTCATGTAAACATATGTTAATAGCTGTAGAGAGAAGATATCATCAGATCCGCCCTGTTGTCTTCTCTCAGACGCATCGGTTCGGTCTCGTTTAGGTGTGTTTTGGGCAGGTTTGACTCGTATGCTGTCTGGAGAGAGTTAGCTCTGTGTGTCGCTGATCTCTTGTCTCTTGCTCTTTCAGGACTGTTTCACCAGTGGGGACCGTCCCCGGTGTCCCAAGGTAGGAGAAGTCTACAGTATTCACGTCACGTCACTGGGACTGTGTTTGGGATTGACGCTCTTAACATCAGAGCTGCATCTGAACAGTCAAACTATGTTCTGTGATAATAATAGACCAAGCTGTGCACAGCTCACTGCACTTCAGAGACACGTCTATTCATCAGTGACACCTTAAACTGATCAGAAGAGGAAGGAAAGATTTTTAATGTTGTGATATGATATCTATTTTTTTGATTTTTGTTTTTATGTGTGTATTGTGAAATACACTGTATCACAGTTTACACAGAAATATTGAGCAGCACAACTGTGTTCAACATTGATAATAATCAGAAATGTTTCTTGAGCAGCAAATCATCATATTAGAAATGATTTCTGAAGATCATGTGACACTGAAGACTGGAGTAATGATGCTGAAAATACAGCTGTGCATCACAGAAATACATTACACTTTAACAGAGATTCACACAGAAAACAGATGTTTTACATCAGAATAATATTTCACTGTTTTAAGCACTTAGTAACCGTGTCTGTGTTTGTGTGGGCCATCCGTACGTGGAGATAATCGAGCAGCCGAAAGCACGAGGGATGCGTTTCCGCTATAAGTGTGAGGGTCGATCCGCCGGCAGCATCCCCGGAGAGAAGAGCAACGACACCACAAAGACACACCCCGCCATCAAGGTGTGCTCCTACACACACACACCTGCTGCACCTGATACATGACTCCGCCCCGTCACATGACTCTGTGTGACTCTTTCATAGGTTCACACACTACAGCGCTGAGGCCGCTGAGAGTGCGGATCTCCTTGGTAACCAAGAACCAGCCGTACAAGCCACACCCACACGAGCTGGTGGGCAAAGACTGCAAACACGGATATTATGAAGCAGACCTACAGGAGCGGAGGATACACAGGTGTGTGTGTGAGTGAGAGAGAGTGAGAGAGTGTGTGTGGGTGAGTGAGAGTGTGTGTGTGTGTGTGGGTGAGTGAGAGAGAGAGAGAGAGAGAGAGTTGCGTGAGGGATGGTGTGTGGGGGTGAGTGAGAGAGGAGTGATGGAGTGTGTGTGAGAGGAGAGAAAGAGAGAGTGAGAGGTGGAGAAAGAAGTGAGTGTGTGTGAGGAGAACGGGAGGAGAGGAGAGAGAGGTGTGGTGTGTGTGTGTGGGGGGTGTGTGTGGTGTGGCGTGTGAGTGTGGGTGTGTGTGTGTGTGTGTGGCTGTTTGAGAGAGGGGAGAGAGGGTGGGGGGGAGGTGAGAGATGATGAAGAGAGAGAGAGAGAGGTGTGTGTGTGTGTGAGTGGGTTGTGTGTGAGAAGGAGAGAGTGTGATTGTGTGTCGTGGTGTGTGAGAGAGAGAGTGTTTGTTGTGATGTTTGTGTGTTGGTGTGTTGTTGTGTCTGTGTGCTGTGGATGGGGGTAGGTTGAGAAGAGATGAGAATGGGGAGTGTGTGTGTGTGTGTGTGTGTGACAGAGAGTGTGTTGTAGTGAGGTGAGTGTGTGTGTGTGCTGTGTGTGTGTGTTTGTGTGAGAGAGAGAGGTGAGACGAGTGTGTGTTGTGTGTGTGTGTGAGTGTGTGTGTCGTGTGAGAGAGAAGAGTGTGGTGGTGTGTGTGGTTGACGTGTGTGTTGGTGGGTGTGTGTGAGAGAGAGTGTGTGGTTGTGTGTGTGTGTGTGTGTGTGTGTGTGTGAGAGAGACGTGGTTTGATGTGGTGTGTGAGTTGTGTTGTGGTGTGTGTGGTGTGTGGTGTGGTGTGTGTGTGGGACTGTGGTGTGTGAGGAGTGTGAGTGGTGTGCTGTGAGAAGGGTGGGTGGGCTGTGTGTTGTGAAGAGAGTGTGTGTGAGAGAGTGTAGTGTGTGTGTGATGTGATGGTGAGGAAGAAGGAGGTGTGTGTGTGGGTGTGTGTGAGAGAGGAGAGTGTGTGTGTGAGGAGAGTGTTGTGTGAGAGGAGGTGTGTGTGTGCGAGGTGTGTGTGGTGAAGTGGATTTGTGAGTGTGGGGAGGTGGTGTGTGAGTTGAGAGGTGAAGAGCGTGTGTGTGTGTAGCTGTGTGTGAGTGTGTAGTGTGGGTAGTGGATCGGAGCATCCTGAGAGTGTTGTGAGAATGGAGAGTGTGTGTGTGTGGTGTCTGTGGTGTGTGTGAAGTGTGTGATGTTGTGTGAGAGAGGAAAAATAGATGTGTGTGTGTGTGTGTGTGTGTGTAAATGTGTAGTGGTGGAATCCCACATGTGTGTGTGTGATGGAAGAGTCGTGTGTGAGGAGAGAGTGTGGTGTGTGGTGATGGTGGTGTGAGAGAGTGTGTCGTGTGTGCTAGTGTCGTGTGGTGATGTGTGTGTGTGTGCTGTGTGTGTTGTGTGGTAGTGTGAGATGAGGTGTGTGTTGTTGTGGGTGTGTGTGTGTGAGAGAGAGTTGGTGTGTGAGGTTTGAATGATTGTTGTGTGGGGGGTGTAGGGTGGGTGTGGTGGGGGGGGGTGTGTGTTGTGTATGTTGTGTGTGAGAGTTGAGTGTGTGTGGTGGTGTTGGTGTTGTGTGACAAAAATTGAGGGTGTGGGTTTGAGATGAGTTGGGTGGTTGTGTGTGTGGGGTGGGTGTTTGGGTGTGGTGTGTGTGACGGCTGTTTCTGTTGATGGGGTGGGGTTAGGGGGGGGGTGTGTTGTTGTGTGGGTGTGTGAATGGTTGGGTGTGTGTTGAGGTTTGTTTGTTTGTGTGATTGTGGTGTGTGCTGTGGACGAGAGAAGTGGTGTGTGGTGGTGGTGTGGTGTGTGTCGTGAGGGGCAGGGGATCGAGTGTGGTGGGGGGTGTGTGTGTGGGGGGGTGGGGTGAGAGAGTGTGTGTTCGAGAGTGTGCACATGTGTGTGCTGTGTGTGTGAGTGTGAGCGAGAGTAGGGGGTGTGTGTGGTGTGAGAGAGGAGAGATGAAGCAGAAGCGACATCAGGAAGAGATGACCCGAGTGTGTGGTGTGTGTGTAGTGAGCAGGCTGCGCGAGTGTCAGTGTGTGTGTGTGTTGCCGTATCGTCCTTGATGAACTGGTTAGTTGTTGTTCCATTCAGACTAGTCTTATCGTCTAAAATATCCTAACGTTTTTCTTACCCCTAAATGAAAACAGTAACCTCTCAACTATATACAAGAAACAAGGTTCAATTAAATTCAAATATTAGACACCAATTGTATTTATAGGTCAGATCTGTTAGGTGTGTGTTTTACCTCATAGTTTGTCTGTATGTAAACGGAAAGCACCGTGGTGCTGAGCCCTGTATGTCCACCACGTTGTGCTTAAAAAATAACACAATGAGCAGAAAAATACACTAATAAACAAAGAACAGTGCAGACAATTAATATATACATGAGATGCAAATTACAAAACTTTTTACTTTATTCCCAAAACTTATGATCCACATCTCAAAACATTAACCATCAGTAAACTTAAATCTATAATTCATGTGGGAAACCAGTTTTCGAAAAACAAAGATTTTGCAGAAACAAAATGTGTGTAAATGTTGGTGGCTAACAGAGCTGTCCCAGAAGACAATGGTGCAGCAGCTGATTCCTAACACTCATAAGAACTGAGCAGACTGGAGGGGTTTCTGCTGCCCTGGTTATTCTGTGGTCCTCAACACTAAATTTAGCCGTCTGGCTCGGAAAACCTCACATCATGCACAGTTGCCTGCCTTCCTGTGCAGCTCACAGCATGCGTGTTCCGCTGGGAATAGCTCCAACCCTGAGGCTGAAAGCCGTTGTGTTTCCAGAACTCAGCCGCGCATGCCGAGTATGCTTCCATACGTTGAGGGACTCAGTTTCTCGTACTTTCAGTTTCCAGAATCTGGGTATTCAGGAGTGTGAAGAAGAATGGATGTGGGAGAACGCAGTTTGCTGTCGCTGCAAACCCAGAACACCCCTTTAATAAGAGAGTGCCCTGAGAAACATGTGTTGTTGTGTGGTGTGTGTGTCTGTGTGTGTGTGTGTTGTGGAAACTGTTGATTCAGTTTATTCGTCAGGATTCACAGTGACAAAGATAAGTTCAAAACAGCCAGCATTTGTACATTAATAAAAATGTCCCTAAATGCGTCCTTATTTACTAAACACCATTTCTTGACTGACCGCCAAACTCTCAAAAAATAGTATGGTCATCACAGTTTTCCACAGAAATATTGAGGCAGACAGGCTGGGTTCAAAACACCTGATAATAATCGAGAAACTGTGTCTTAGCATCAGATCCTCACATTAGAATGAATTTGAATGACGGGACGGAACGGTCAGTGTGCAGAGGAACGCTGGTCGTATGGTGGAAGCCGGAGGGAGTGTTTTCAGTGATGTTTGATGTGTGGTGTTATGTATTGCGGTCTGCAGGGCCTGATGCCAAGATCTGGGAGGGACGAGTACGACCTGATACGCGGGTGCGCCTGTGTTTCCAGGTGGTCCATCACGCCCCCTGCCCCGAGACCGGAGCAGCTGTTTCCTTCTGGAGCCCTGTCGTGTCTCAGCCCATCTATGACAAACCGTGAGTCCCACGCGTCTGACCGCCAGCACACCTGACCTCACTGACCTCTCTGTACCTCCTGACCTCCACTGAACTCACTGACCTCTCTGACCTCTCCTGACCTCACTGAAGTCACTGACTGTGCCGCTCTGCTCCGTCTCAGGCGCATCCCCAACACAGCTGAGCTCAAGATCTGCCGCCGTCAACCGGAACCTCCGGCAGCTGCCCGAGGAGGAGACGAGTGTTGGGTGAAGAGAGAGAGAGAGAGTGGAGAGAGAGTGCGGTGTGTGGAGAGAGAGAGAGAGAGAGTGTGTGTGTGTGTGTGTTGTTGTGTGTGAGTGAAGTTTGTGTGTGTGTGTTTCACGCTCAATACACCTAAAACATAAACTTCCCTGTAATCTTGCTATTAGAATTGATTTGTGCATTAAATATTTAGATGGTTTAACATTAACCAGTGTCATCTTGTTATTATGGTTTTTTATTGTGTGTATGTTGTATTATTATGTCAAATATTTTATAAATATTTTGAATTAAGTATTTATTTATTCACATTTAGTAATTTAGATTTGTAATGTGTTTTGCAGGAAAAGTGTCCAGAGTATTTTAGCAAT
>NC_056578.1:3808016-3860516 GCF_018340385.1 Cyprinus carpio | reverse complement strand
TCAGGAGAGAAATCTGCACAGATCAAGCAGCGTTTAAACAGCTCTAAACTAATATGTGAGAGACAACAGGATATACACTTTTTCACTGCAGGAAGTGTTATTATGGATTATGCCACAAGTTAAAAACGTCTTTTATCAGCTGTTTGGACTCTCATTCTGACGGCACCCATTCACTGCAGAGCATCCATTGCTGAGACACTGATGCAGTGCTACATTTCTACAAACCTGATGAAGAAACAAACTCATCTGACACTTTCAGCAGATATTAATTTTTGTACTCTTTTCTTCTGTAAATCTGCTTAAAAGTTGCTGTGCCATTAACTGACTTGACTAGTGTAAGAACAGGGTTGTTTTTAATGGGGTTTGTGGCATAATGTTTTAAAGTAATTAATTTCCACCCATCACTTGGTTAAAAAGGTTTGAGGGTTTAAAACCAGACACATGTAGCCTAAATATCTGTCAAAATGACTAAAAACACTTTTTTAATTTGAATGGTAAAGTGTCTAAATCGTCCCTGTGATAAACTACTGTGTTCTAGATCTTTGTGAATACACCACTGATTAAATCTAGGAATCATTACGATTTATTGAATGTTTCTGAGTCTCTTCTGCTCGGCTGCATTTATTTGATCAAAAATACAGTAAAAACTGAGAAATATTATTATAATCTAAAACAGCTGTTTTCTGTGTGAATCTCTGTTAAAGTGTAATTTATTTCTGTGATGTGCAGCTGTATTTTCAGCATCATTACTCCAGTCTTCAGTGTCACATGATCTTCAGAAATCATTCTAATATGATGATTTGCTGCTCAAGAAACATTTCTGATTATTATCAATGTTGAACACAGTTGTGCTGCACAATATTTCTGTGTAAACTGTGATGCAGAATGACGGTGTTTGATGTTGTGTGTTCCAGTGGCGTCTGCAGGAGCAGCGGTGAAGCCGCAGACGTCCTCGTTCTTCGCTCCGGCTGCGGGTCCGGCTCCGGGTCAGTTGTTCGCTGCGTCCGCTCCGAGCTCGTCCAGCTCCACCAGTGACACCTGGAAGTTCCTCCAGAGTCTGACGGTGGACGCTCAACCCAAAGCAGCGGCGAGCGCCTTCTCGAGTCAGAGCACAGCTGCGGCCGGCCTCACGCAGGACTTCCCCACCGTCAACCTGTCCGACCTGCACGACTTCACGCTCAACAACTTCATCTCACACGACCAGATGAGCGCGCCGCCCCCCGCGGAGCCCGTGCAGAGCGCCGCCGCACCGGACTCGTTCAGCGCCGGGCCGTTCAGAGTCGAGGGCGACGACGAGATCCCAGAGTTCCCCAGCTTCTCAGAAGTGCAGAGCTCCGACGTCGACAACATCAACATCGAGGATTTCCAAGCCCTGCTGGTTCAGAGCGGTCTTCCCGGAGAAGCGGGGCTGGCGATGGGGAAGCCGGAGCCGGAGCACACGGGGAACTCCACCTGGATGTCCTTCCCGCCCAGCATCGCCAGCCTCATCCAGAACGAGAGCATGATGGAGAGCGCGGCTCCCCCGGCTCCCGCTGCCACCGGCGTCCTCGACGACCTGGACATGCTGACCTCCATCGAGGACGAACGCTTCATGACCATGTTCACCAGCAGCAGCCAGGTCAGCTTCCTGTCCGGACACCCCACCTAAACCCACGGCTGAGGAGCCACCACGCTTCTGAAGAAGCTGCTCAAACCCCGCTCTGTTTCAAGCCCCACACACACATATTAACGAGACTGATTCAGACTTTGATGGCTTCAGCGGTGGTGGTTTTCATCAGTTGTGTATCTCCTGTACAGTGTTTATCTTGTTACATCTCTCACCTTGTGCTCTAGAAGCAGGTTCACCAGCTAAACCAGATTTCCCTGAAAACACACACACACACACACACAGTGCCTTATTGAGCGGCTCGGCCAATCACTGCGCAGACCCCACAGCCTCCTCGACCAATGACTGCTGAGAACACTGACCTCCAGCGCTTACAGAGAACCAAGGGCCCAGTGATTTCAGAAATATATCACACATGTTGTACAGTAGAGTGTACGTCTCCATAATAATACAGTTTAACACACGTAAAGGAATATTGCACCATTTTTTCATTATTATATATATATATATATTTATATATATATATATATATATATATATATAATTTAAACCTGTTGTGCAGCCAAGAAATGAAAGGAATTGCTACATTTTCAGATTTGATAATCTAATTCATCTTTTAATCAACTGAAGGGATAAAACATTTTAATGAGTTTAATGAGTGTTTTAAAAATGTAAACAGATTTCCTGAAAACAATATAAGATTGCATAAGGCCACCACTGTTCAACACATTATTAAACTGTTGAAATGTTTTATGAATTCAGTTAGACATGTTTCAGATTATAACTATTAAAATAGACTCAAAAAGGAAAACAAAATTTGGAAAAAATTAAATAAAATATATATATATTTTACTTTTAATACATTGTTGCTTATAAAAATTCAATAAATTAGACATGATTTTTAATCAATACTTTTATAATTACAAACATTTTCGTTAACCAGTAAAATAAAATGCAGAAGAAAGAAAATTCTGCATTTTTCAGATTTCACGCGGCCCTAAAAATGTCCTTTTTATTTAACTTTAATACATTTTTGTTAAACTGTGTAACGATCATGATTATTTTAATTAATTAGGCATGCTTTGTGATATTAGTAAAATGTAATTAACCCTTTCCTAGTTCTATATGGGTTAGAAACGGGTTTGAATCAGCTGAGCACTAGTGAGTGGTCATGTTTATCTAGTGTGGGTCGGGTCAGGTGTCTGTCTCTCGTGTCGATCCGTTATTCAGAGTTGATCTGGAGAGATCTAGCACTGCACGCTCGCGGGAGGGAAGCACTTGTAAATAGCTGTAAACTAGCAGCTTCCTGTGCGTCAGCGACACCAGGCTAGTTCTCCAGTAAACCCACTGCTGTAGCTTTGATCAGATAACCCTTCAGTTCTGCTGTCGCAAGCGTGTTTCACACACATTAACCGCTCAACTAGCCTGGAAAGAGTTAATCCTGCTGTTCTGACACGATTCCAGTCTTTACAATGACATATATGCTTTTGTACTATTACCTGAGCTGTAATAAATGCATTTACATCTCACAGGTCTGACTGTTTCCAGATTCTGATCTCATGAGTTACATCTTAAACTTTTATCTTCTAGTTGAGTTTTCTAGTAATCTGAGACTCTGTCTTGTTTTCCTGACTTCTGGTGATTCAGAGCTGGTGTAGTTCTGCAGCTGAGGAGCTGTAACAGAGCTGAATAACTGCTTCACTTCAGAGAGTCACCGCTTGTCCCGGGTTTATTTGGCAAAATGAACAGATGAACAAAACCAGCCAATCTGAATATAAAAGATGATTAGAAAGAACAACTGAAAAGCCCTTGAACGTTCTGTGTGTACCGGCGGACCTGACCCTCTGTAGAGGGGCTTCACGTCAGCTCCTGGTTGGTGACCCGGTTGGTGATGTGAGAGCGGCGCGGGACGCTCTCCAGGTCGAACACGCTCTCGTAGATGGTGGGGCAGATCTTCCAGCGGTTGTTGCGGTAGATGCCCAGGTACGAGTACACGTCGGGCTTGTACTGGAGGACACACTTGACGCCGGCGGTGCGGATGACCTCGTCCAGCCGCACCACCTGCTCCTCGTCCGTGAAGTTCTGGTTGTAGACGCAGATGACGTGTCTGGAGTCGCCGCGCGGGTCTCTGGGACTCACCTTGGCCGAGTCGATCCGGCCGTCCAGCGCGGCTCTGGCGAGGCTCTCCCAGGCGTGGTCCACCTTGAAGCCCGTGTCCAGGTGCATCAGCCACTTCCCGCAGAGCACGCTGTGGTTGAGCGCCAGCTCTCGGATGGTTTGGAAGCTGACGCTGCGCCCGCTGTCCAGCAGCGTCTCCCAGCTGTCCTGCAGCCCCTCCACGTCCCCCGTGTCCACGCAGCAGTGCGGCCCGCGGATGGCGATCCAGCCCACCGGCGCCGCCCCGTACCGGCTCACCTGCGAGGGCCTGTTGGACTCCAGCCAGCCGCTGAACTCGGCCCGGGGCGTCCGGCGGGCGTCGAAGACGATCCAGGGGTCCATGTCTGCGGCCATGGCCTCGGCGGCATAGTCCTCGGCCGAGAGCGTCTCTGTGTGCCCCGCGGCCCCGTGCTCCGTCATGCTGACCGCTGCTGACACACACACAACACAGCTCAGCGTCTCCACACACACAACACACCACAGCTCAGTGTCTCCACACACACAACACACCACAGCTCAGTGTCTCCACACACACACACAACACAGCTCAGCGTCTCTACACACACACACACAGCTCAGCGTCTCTACACACACACACACAGCTCAGCGTCTCTACACACAACACACCACAGCTCAGTGTCTCCACACACACACACACCACAGCTCAGCGTCTCTACACACAACACACCACAGCTCAGTGTCTCCACACACACACACACAGCGTCTCTTCTCTACACACAAACACAGCTCAGCGTCTCTACACACAACACAGCTCAGCGTCTCTACACACACACACACAGCTCAGCGTCTCTACACACACACACACAGCCTCAGCGTCTCCACACACACAACACACCACAGCTCAGTGTCTCCACACACACACACACCACAGCTCAGCGTCTCTACACACAACACAGCTCAGCGTCTCTACACACACACACACAGCTCAGTGTCTCCACACACACACACACCACAGCTCAGCGTCTCTACACACACACACACAGCTCAGCGTCTCTACACACACACACACAGCTCAGTGTCTCCACACACACAACACACCACAGCTCAGTGTCTCCACACACACAACACACCACAGCTCAGTGTCTCCACACACACACACACCACAGCTCAGTGTCTCCACACACACACACACCACAGCTCAGCGTCTCTACACACAACACGCCGCTCAGCGTCTCTACACACACACACACAGCTCAGTGTCTCACACACACACACACACCACAGCTCAGCGTCTCTACACACACACACACAGCTCAGCGTCTCTACACACACACAACACAGCTCAGTGTCTCTACACACACACACACAACAGCTCAGCGTCTCTACACAAAACACACGCTCAGCGTCTCTACACACACACACACAGCTCAGCGTCTCTACACACACACAAACACAGCTCAGTGTCTCTACACACACACACACACAGCTCAGCGTCTCTACACACACACACACAGCTCAGCGTCTCCACACACACACACACCCACAGCTCAGTGTCTCCACACACACACACACCACAGCTCAGCGGTCTACTACACACACACACACAGCTCAGCGTCTCTACACACACACACACAGCTCAGTGTCTCTACACACACACACACCACAGCTCAGCGTCTCTACACACACACACAGCTCAGCGTCTCTACACACACACACACAGCTCAGTGTCTCTACACACACACACACACAACACACCACAGCTCAGCATCTACACACACACACAACACACACACAATCAACAGAGAACTCTGACTGACTCTCTCACACACACACACACACCACACACCCAGTAAACAGAGAACTCTTCAAGCTGACTTCATTACACATTTATCACATCTCTCACAGTTGTGTGTTTATATCTCAGAGTTACTGGGTTTGACTTGTTTCCTCAAAATTGAGTTTATATTCTATAATTTTCACCTTTTCCCTCTGTTGAGTTTATCTCAGAATTCTGCTTACTGAAGTTTTATCACATAACTTCTTTTTTTTCTCAGAAATAATTTAATTTCTTCTAGTTCGCATCTCACACGTGACTTTTTCTCGCATTTGCAAATTTATATCATCAATTTTTGTCTTATTTTCTTAACTGTTCCTGCTCCTCAGACGGAGTTTGTGTCTCTCTCGCGATGTTTCTCGTGACTGGAATCTCTCAGTTTCCTAACACCGCAGGTGTTTATCAGAGTCGTGATTGTGTGTCTCAGCTCTGTGTCGGGTGTTTCTTCGGCTCTCGCGTGATCTTTCTATCGTACTAAAGCGCGCTTTTCAGCACAAACCCATTTAATATGTTCGCTGTCGTATTAAACATACCAAAAGTGTCAAATTCTCACTCTGTTGTGTGTTTTTCTGGCAAACTCTGCTGAGTCACCGCGCGGCTCTCGCCCGCTTTCCGCTTCAGCGCTTCCGGTTTCCGCTTCGTCTCATAGTTGCCAACTCTCGCGAGACAAATAAGCAACCGCAGCTTCATATTTCATATTTTTTGATAATTTATTATCATCAATAATATTTATTATCAATTATTTATTTCAAATAGCTGAGCCTGCAACATATTAAACCCTTTTATCTGAAAAGCAAAAACACAAGTTATTTTACAAAAATCAGCAAACTGCAACAAAGCAGGAACAAAACTCATCTCCAGTCACCTGTGAGCAGAGTAGGATTGGAGAGATGGAAAAGACCAAATATAAAAAACAAATATACTTTTAGTATTAGTAGGCTATAGGCTTACTTGTTTTTTTATTACAGTGATAACAAAACATTGATACAAAACACTGTAAAAAAAATAATAATAAATTAGGCTGCCTTATAAAGGAAAGCATGTCATCTCACTCCTCTACTATCATTGCTTGGATTACAGCTTCACGCACATTCTTTTTTAACATGATTTTCCTCCAAATCCTTACTGAAGAAAAATCACGTTTAAAGGCGTGTGAGAAGGGGGCAGAATATTTGGCGAATTATGCTAAAGCGCTTATATTTTTGCACTGATTGGCTATTAACTGTGAGCAGACAGAATGTCAATCAATGCACTGGAGAATACAGTGAACATAAATGAAAAGAAACGAAGTTGCTTGTCAGGTTTTCCTAACAAGCAACCATATTTTATAAAATAAGCCCAAAAAACGCAACCCGCGACCCGGGATTTCTTCACGCAACTTTACAAAAAAAGAAGAAGCCCAAAGTGTGTATAATACACAGACCTGGCAACCACGCTTCTTCTTCTTCTACTTGTTATTTCCTGTCGGATCACTTCCGCGATGACGTGTGACGCGCTGGTGTTTAAGGAAAACAAGAACAACGGTGCTAATAAAAAATGATATTCAATCTATATACCGTTATCTAAGTTATATTCTAAAGATGTGTTTGTTTTGAGTAACTCAGTGTCGGGCTGTACTTTTATCTGAACACCCGGAAGCAGAAGGGCGCACCGTAAAGCAGCGAGCGCTCGCGCAGCGGAAATGTCGCAGGGTCGGCCGTAAGATGCCGATAAGAGTCGCAGCGACGGCTCTGCGCGCTCCAGCGGCGGCTCCTCGGGAATCAGCGGCTGCTTCCTCCAGATTCGCGCGGGATGCCGAGCAAAAAGAAGAAATACAACGCCAGGTTTCCCCCGGTGAGACACACACACACACACACACACACACACACTCTCAGTCTGCATCTGAGCGTTAATGCGCGAGAGAGACGGTCGGCTAGCGGCTAGCGTTAGCGTGCTAGTCGATCAGAGCGCTGTAACCGGGTTTAATCTGCTGCAGGCCGAGAGTTTGAGGGAGTGTTTTCAAACACATTTACTCAAAACGAGTGTTTTACTGAGAAGATCAATCGGGGGTTAGCATGAATGCTAGCTAACCTCTTTCTCTCTCTCTGTGTGTGTGTGTGTGTAATCTGGAGTGTTTACAGATGGTCAGACTCTGAGTGTGTTAACAGGAGATCTGATCCGGTTCACAGAGCGACTCCGGATTGTTTAGCAGACATGTGCTCGTGTTGACATCTCTCTCTCACACACATCACGCCTGACTGACTCTCTCTCACTCTCACTCTCACACACACACACACACACACACACACACAGAGATGAGCTGCTCGCCGCTGTCTCTGTGTCTGAAGGGTCTCTGTGTTTGGGTTTGCAGGCCAGGATCAAGAAGATCATGCAGACGGATGAAGAAATCGGCAAAGTCGCCGCCGCAGTCCCCGTCATCATCTGTATCCTTCCACTCTCACAGAAAACCATGATCAGATCTTCTGTTCATCACTCCAGTCCATCAGTGAACACCTGGAGAAGACAACAGATGAAACACATCCAGCATTAAGACGATTATAACTCAAACACATAGAGTCTATAATAACACTTCCTGTAGTGAAAAGTCCCTCACATATTTGTTTAGAGCTGTTTAAATGGTGCTGTCCTGACTCGGACCAGAACACCCAAGCGTCTGTCAGAAGCACGAGTGTGAATGTGTCATGTTTTCTCCTTCCTTGACTGCGATCTGAGCTCGTGCTCTGGAGCTCTTCCTGGAGTCTCTGCTGACCAAAGCGTGTCACGTCACACAGTCACGCAACGCCAAAACCATGACCACCTCACACCTGTGAGTACCACCGGCATGAGTGTGTCATTAGAGCAGCTCGCCGGCCCGCTTCCTCATGCGTGTGTGTGTGTGTGTGTGCGCAGGAAGCAGTGCATCGAGCTGGAGCAGCAGTTCGACTTCCTGAAGGATCTGGTGGCAGCGGTGCCTGACATGCAGGGCGAGGGAGAGGAGAACCACACGGAGGGAGAGAAGATCCCACGCAGGTCCGACCGCAGTCTGAAACACACGTGTGTGTGTGTGTGTGTGTTTAATCTGAAGAGTGTGCGTGTGTGTGTTTCAGAGGTCGTAAGCCGGGCTCAGGACGTAAGAACGGCGGTGCTGGAGCCAAAGGCAAAGACAAGAAACTCTCAAGCACCGAATCAGAGCAAGAGGTAAAGGAGTGCTGTGTGACACTGTATCCCACAATGCAATGCTATCTTTACCTTGACTCATTAACTGGAATATAAGTCATGTTTTTAACATGCTGACATTTATATTGCAAAGCAACATATTTAATCAAGCGTGTGTGACACTACACTAGCATCATGTGTTTTGTTTTGTGTTCAGGATGATTCAGAGGACAGTGACACAGACGGAGAGGAGGACGAGGACACATCTCACACCAGCACAAACACACAGCCTGCAACTTTCTTCCACAGGTACAGCTCAGACCACCACAATCCCCCACAGACCACCACCACAGACACAGACCACCACAGACCACCACAATCCCCCACAGACCACCACCACAGACACAGACCACCACAATCCCCCACAGACCACCACAGACCACCACAATCCCCCACAGACCACCACAGACCACCACAATCCCCCACAGACCACCAGACTCGGTAGCGTCTTGCTGTTTAACTGCATGTTATATATTCTGAGTTTCATCCCGTCAGAAGTTTGTATCACTGCACTCAAAAACATACTGCATATGAAATGCCCATACATGATGTAAACTAATAAACTTAATGTGATATTTGTCAGTCATACAGAAATGAATGTGTCCGATCTCTGCACTTAAAAAATTAAAGGCACAGTTGATTATTTATTAGGAGTGCGATGATAAAGCTGTGGATTCTCTCTGGAATGTGTTCTGAGCTCCGTTTTCATCCAAAATATCTTAAATTGTGTTCTGAAGACGAACGGAGCTATTGCAATTTGATTTTAATTTTGTAAAGTCAGGCTTCAGCTTAATATAGTCAATAGTGTGCAGCACAGTAGCTTATGGGTATTGTTACCCTGCTGAGAAAAAAAAACAAACAATAGAAACCATCACAGAAATTCTTATGGTTTCCATTAAAACAGTTCCTTTTTGTAGTGTGTTTTGGCATTATTCCAGTAGGAATTACTGTTGTTCTGTTGTTTCCCATCCGACAGATTACATCCCACCGATAGAATCCATCAAATACCAGTATAGACACCATTATACTTCACATTAAAGCTAATATAATTCCCATTATAATCCTTAAATCCATTACATTTTCTGTTGTTGTTTAGCAGTGGATATTATAATTGTATTACTACTTTTACAGACTTTACTTAATTATTGAATTTCACAGGAAAGATTAGTTTGTGTAAATAAAGAACTGTATTACTTTAGGCAATTAGTAAAGTATTACATAGGTTGATTTATATATATATATATAGGTCCTTCTCAAAAAATTAGCATATTGTGAAAAAGTTCATTATTTTCCATAATGTAATGATAAAAATTTAACTTTCATATATTTTAGATTCATTGCACACCAACTGAAATATGTCAGGTCTTTTATTGTTTTAATACTGATGATTTTGGCATACAGCTCATGAAAACCCAAAATTCCTATCTCAAAAAATTAGCATATTTCATCCGACCAATAAGAGAAAAGTGTTTTTAATACAAAAAAAGTCAACCTTCAAATAATTATGTTCAGTTATGCACTCAATACTTGGTCGGGAATTATTTTGCAGGAATGACTGCTTCAATGCGGCGTGGCATGGAGGCAATCAGCCTGTGGCACTGCTGAGGTGTTATGGAGGCCCAGGATGCTTCGATAGCGGCCTTAAGCTCATCCAGAGTGTTGGGTCTTGCGTCTCTCAACTTTCTCTTCACAATATCCCACAGATTCTCTATGGGGTTCAGGTCAGGAGAGTTGGCAGGCCAATTGAGCACAGTAATACCATGGTCAGTAAACCATTTACCAGTGGTTTTGGCACTGTGAGCAGGTGCCAGGTCGTGCTGAAAAACGAAATCTTCATCTCCATAAAGCTTTTCAGCAGATGGAAGCATGAAGTGCTCCAAAATCTCCTGATAGCTAGCGGCATTGACCCTGCCCTTGATAAAACACAGTGGACCAACACCAGCAGCTGACATGGCACCCCAGACCATCACTGACTGTGGGTACTTGACACTGGACTTCAGGCATTTTGGCATTTCCTTCTCCCCAGTCTTCCTCCAGACTCTGGCACCTTGATTTCCGAATGACATGCAAAATTTGCTTTCATCCGAAAAAAGTACTTTGGACCACTGAGCAACAGTGCAGTGCTGCTTCTCTGTAGCCCAGGTCAGGCGCTTCTGGCGCTGTTTCTGGTTCAAAAGCACACGCCTGTGCACGGTGGCTCTGGATGTTTCTACTCCAGACTCAGTCCACTGCTTCTTCCGCAGGTCCCCCAAGGTCTGGAATCGGTCCTTCTCCACAATCTTCCTCAGGGTCCGGTCACCTCTTCTCGTTGTGCAGCGTTTTTTGCCACACTTTTTCCTTCCCACAGACTTCCCACTGAGGTGCCTTGATACAGCACTCTGGGAACAGCCTATTCGTTCAGAAATTTCTTTCTGTGTCTTACCCTCTCGCTTGAGGGTGTCAGTGATGGCCTTCTGGACAGCAGTCAGGTCGGCAGTCTTACCCATGATTGCGGTTTTGAGTAATGAACCAGGCTGGGAGTTTTTAAAAGCCCTCAGGAATCTTTTGCAGGTGTTTAGAGTTAATTAGTTGATTCAGATGATTAGGTTAATAGCTCGTTTAGAGAACCTTTTCATGATATGCTAATCTTTTGAGATAGGAATTTTGGGTTTTCATGAGCTGTATGCCAAAATCATCAGTATTAAAACAATAAAAGACCTGAAATATATTTCAATAATAATATAATAACAAAGTATTTGGGATTAAGAAAATGTTCTGAATGTTTCATTTCATCCAAGTGAAATTATCAAAGCAGTTGACTGAATTTACACTCGTTTTAAACTCGGAGCCAGGCGCGAGTCGACACAGGTGTGTGTGTGCGTCAAGCCTCGTCCATGTTGCCAGATGCACTCGTGGAGACCTGCGGTGCGGAGCCCCGTGAGAGTATAACCGAGCATTAAGAGACAGACTGTGTGTGTGTGTGTGTGTGTGTGTGGTGAGTGTAAACGGCTCCTCCGTGAGACGCGGCAGAGAGGAGAGTGTGAGAAGCATTCAGATACACAGTGGTGTGTGTGCTCTTCTGAATTGGGAATAGTGAACATGCATTATAAACTTATTTGAAATAAGAATCTGTCGAGGAGATAAATGTGCAAGATAACGTTCATGTACTAATAAAAACATTTAAGAATATCTTTTATTCTCCAGTACTGAAAGCAGAACCGATAATGGAGCTCCTGATATGTGTTGTGACACAGCTCTTGTAAATTAATGTTATCTTTTTTTGTTTACCGTTTGTCATTTCGAAGCCGAAGTTTTTCTTCAGTATTAATTTGACTACCTATCGATCTGACCCTGTAGACGCCATAATCACACACACATGCACACACTCTCATTCCCACTCTCCGTTTTTTTGTTGTTTTGTTTTGTTTAATGATGGGGTTTATGCTGTTGTCTAGAGCAGAGCTGATCGGGGAGAACGGAGGTGTGTTCACTCTGTTGGTGAGTAAGACCGTCACTCACGGCTGCAGTCATGCGTATGCTCTGGAACAGAGAAATAGCTTCCACATCGCAAGCTTTTCCATTAGCAATATCACAACTTCTCAAATCGCGATTCGATTTTGATTACTCGCACAGCCCTACCGGTTTCATTTAAATATGACTGACAAATATGATTTATTAGTTTACATTAGGCTCTGTAATCCAGATTCATCCACATTTGTTATGCAATTCAGACACACAAATCTTAACTTTAGACCTAAATATTTGAGTGTTTCAGGTAAAATTAAAACCATAAATGTTAATTTAAATAATATCATTAACTGAAGTCTGTTTGAGCTGTGTGTGTGTTCTGTGTGTTAACGGTGTGTGTGTTCTGTGTTCTGTGTATTAACTGTGTGTGTGTGTGTGTTCAGGGACGCGGCGGCGCTGCAGTGTGTTCCGGTGGGCTCTCAGCAGGTGTCTCTGATGCCGCCGGCCCCTCAGAAGGTGGAGGATGAGGACGAGGACGAGGACTACGACTCGTAGCTGCGCCTGCACTCTTTCCTCCTGCTCCTCTCTGCTGTGGACCGAGGCACACCACCCACAGCTTCTCGTCTAGATACATTTTAAGTTTTTTTTTAAATCTTGTTTTAATGTCCAGGAACAGTTGCCGGTGGTTGTTTGGACAAACGGCTCCAGAAGCGAGAGCGTGTCTCTTCTCCAGTGTACTCCTGTAGTGTGTGTCTCACATCAGCCCGTCTGAGGATTGTTTCTGTTTTTCTCCTTTTTAAGCTAGTTTTATGATTAAAGCTGCTCTCTCGTTTTTAATTCGTTCTGTTGCAGGTGGTTCATCGGATGTGTATGTGTTGATTTGGAGTGCAGCTCTGTTCATTTCCCGGACGATGCACGTGTGTATCAGTGCTTTCCCCTTTCTCTGATGTTTTACTCTTTTAATGTCTGCTGTGAAGCTGGAGAGAGTCACGTGACCTCTCTCGTCTGTTCACTTTTAACATTCTCTTGATTTTGTATGAGTGAAATAAACTTTGAGGTTTCAGTAGTTTGTGTTTTCCTGCCGGGGCAGTGGTCAGAAGCATCACGAGGGTGAGTGTTGAGTGCTGGACTGTGATCCGGAGCGCTTCAGTTGTCCTCACCCTGCTGTGCGTGTCTATCATATATAATCACATGTGTTTCATGTTCTGAGTACTGAGGGTTAATAACACAAGTATGCACTACAGTGCTGCACACTCACCAGTGCTGGAGCGGTCCAGAACCACACCCATAACACCCCTCATTACCGGCAGTAAAGTTAACGTCCACTGCAGTAAAATACAGTAGATGTAAAGATATTATGTCTCAAAATAATGAATAAACTAAACTTAATGAATTTTAATTATATAGACTAAAAAAAACTAATAAAATTGTTATATTATATTAATGATAGTTAAAAATAGTTTAAAAAAAAACTGCGGACAGCACTCAAAATCAGATCTGTTATGCGGAGAAATATATTTACATTCATTCATATTCTTGATGATGATTCTCATTTGATTTGTTAGATTGCTTTATTCACACAAACACAAGAAATTTGGTCTGGTTTCCAAACTCTAGGAACATGCATACATACACGAGAATAGAGAGAAAGAATAACATAAATAGAATTAAATTTAATGTCTAGGAAGATGATAACAATTAAGGTAGAAACTTAAATATATTAAACGATGCAAAATAATAGCTGAATCAATACAAATTAAACTCGCAAAAGGACAAACCGACTGCTGCTCAGAAGATGTGTGTGTGTGAGATCTCACAGGTGAGGGTCTCCTCTCTTCTTCAGTAGTGTCAGTAATAAGGCAGTGTTTGGCTGCTCGTTGCTCTAGATGTCAGACATCTCCATCTGTGACAACATAAGACTGTTTCTGTTTCGAAATAAATCAATAGTTTTGCTGTGTAGAAATGTTCAGGGAACACACAGAATTGAAGTAGAACTGAAGTCTTGTTTAGTCTCCAGTGTGCAGGTGTCTCTCCACTATGAGCACTTTCATCCTGTGGAACAGAGAGCCCTGACTCATGTGTTCATCTGTGTTCTTCTTCTCGTGGTTCTGGGTGTGATGAATGTGGTTGAGCTCGTGTGTGTTAAAGTCAGCCTGATGAACACAAAGCTTCCGTGTCCCCTGGACTCATTCACAGCTCAGGAATCACTGGTCAGAACACCCCGAAGCTCCCTCAATCACACTCATCTGCACACCAGATTAGGACTTCACAGTCATATTTATTATTTCACACAAGTTATAGAGACTTTGAGAATGAGAACAATTTGACAAGAAAAAAAGTTATTAAACCTCTTAAAGAGTCGGTATCAAAAACACCCAAAAGGATATATATATATATATAATTTATTTTATTTATTTATATATATATATATATATATTTGTTAGTGTAATGACAGTGATATATATATATTTGAATTGCATTAAAAGCATACATTCATAACTAGCTCAATAATAATAATAACATATTTATATAGACCGATCATTATTACCATTATTTTTTTTTTTTGGCTGGGGGGGGGGGGGGGGGTAGAATACAAATACAAACTGAGCTTTTGTATGATTTTATTTACAATACTAAAATGCTAATCATAAGTGATAAATGAAAAGATAAAGTTGCATAAAGTGCAGCTGTGTCATCTTCTCCAAGTATGACGGGCATTTTCTCAGTAAATGATGGAATCAGTGTTTCACACAATTTGATCTCTCAAATATATTTTTTTATATTTATGTGTTTATATTTTTTTCTCTCTCTCTCTCTCTCTCTCTCTCTCTCACACCCACACACGCACGCGCGCGCGCAGCGGCCAGGAGAGGGAGGAGGAGAGTCGACAGTCATCTGAATCTTTTCCTGTCCCACCCTCTACCGGACAGACGGAAAGAGTTCACGGTAAACGGGCTCAACACACCGCGTTTGGGAGCGATTCTGAGCCGAGCGAATGAAGACGATCGACACGCGGCGGCAGAAAGGACGCGACGCCATTAAACCAGCGAGACGCGATCAGCTGAGCGCCTCTTCCTGCCACAGACGCCGAGAAAGAAGCTCCAGAAGCTGAGCAGAAGTTCAGAATCCGCTGAACGGAGACCCGCGATGGTCGGTCCGGACGGGACACCCGACGATGCGATCCGGGCGAGCGTGAGAGAGCGTTTCTGAGCGCGTTTGGCCGCAGCTTGAGTCGGCTTTTCCTGCTATTCTTCTTCTGAGCGCTTCCTGCTCGGACAAAACCACAGAAGCAGCAGCTAAAAATACTGACCTCTCAATGGAGCGCTGACCGGAGGCTCTCCTGGGCTGATGCGTCTCCTCTTACACCAGCCGCTCGGACTCTGAGATCTCACTAAGTCATGCTTCTGTCTCTTTGAACTCATGTGAGGTTTGACTGTGTTGTTTTCAGAGTATGCTGGAAGAAACACTCTTCAAGTGACTGTCCGTCACCCACTTGGACCTCGGAGCGTCCACTTACTCCGTTCACGTCTACATGGGGATTGATGTCTGATGGAGACACGTCCACCGATGATCCGGACGTACACAGATCTGGGGGCGAGAGGGGTCGTGACGTACCCACCTGAACTAAAACAACACTCTTCATCTGATTTCAACCCAAGAGCCTTGTAAACTCCATGGAGCCGCTGAAGAACATATTCTCCCGCGGCCCGCTGTCCACCTGGAAGAGCCTGGACCAGACTCCGAAGGGAAACTTCACCAACCCGGTTTGGACCGCTTTGTTTGACTACGAGGCCACGGGGAAGGATGAACTCACGCTGCGTAAAGGGGACCTGGTGGAGGTCCTGTCTCTGGATTCGGAGATATCCGGAGACGAAGGATGGTGGGCGGGAAAGGTCAACAACAAGGTGGGAATCTTCCCCTCCAACTACGTCTCCTTCAAGCCCAGCGGGTACGGGGAGCTGCAGGGCTCCGGTTTGGGACCGGCTGTGGTGAGCGAGCTGGAGCCGGAGACGGTGGACTTCAGCGAGCTGAGTCTGGAGGAGGTCATCGGGGTTGGCGGGTTCGGGAAGGTTTACCGAGGGACCTGGAAGGGCGAGCTGGGGGCGGTGGTGAAAGCGGCCCGTCAGGATCCGGACGAGGACATCAGTGTCACGGCCCAGAACGTCCAGAACGAAGCCAGGCTCTTCGCCATGCTCAAGCACCCCAACATCATCGCACTCATAGGTGTTTGTCTGCAGGAGCCCAACCTGTGTCTGGTCATGGAGTACGCGTCCGGCGGCCCGCTGAGCCGCGCTCTGGCCGGACGACGGATCCCGCCGCATGTGCTGGTCAACTGGGCGGTGCAGATCGCCCGAGGGATGCAGTACCTGCACAACGAGGCCATCGTCCCCGTCATCCACCGAGACCTCAAGTCCAACAACAGTGAGTTCACGTCCTTCTGTTCTAGATGTGTTTGATTTACAGCAGACATGTACATTCATGCAAAAGCTATTTGAGCTGAATTCAAGCGATACGTCTGATCGGTTCATGCATTCCCTGGGAATCGAACCCATGACCTTGGCATTTCTATTCTATTGAGTGCCTCAAAATGTAGACTGGCTAATTCAGACCATTTATTTTATATATTTACATTAATGCATTTGGCAGATGCTTTTCTCCAAATCTACACATCTGATCAGATCATGCACTCGCTGGGAATCGAACCCGTGACCACCTCGCTGACATTCAGCAACGCTCCAGTTTCCTTTATTAACCCATTCTGTTAGGTTCCCATCCAGTATATGGTCCATTCTGGGGTTCGCTCAGCTGCTGGCGGTGTTGTGTTTTGGTTTGGGATGATTATCAGGCCCACATGGAATCTCGCCCGCAGAAATCTGGGAAAAGCTCTGCAGGTTTCCGCAGAAACGTAACGCCCTTCATTTACAGAGCTACATCCTCTGCCTGTCGCATGTGCGTCTGCTCTGGTATTGTGTCTCGCTCGATTGTGCTTTCAGCTCCGTTGCAGTAAATTTAGCTCTACTTAAATCCATTCCTCAGAATAATATCCTTTTTAATATTCTGCTGGGCCTGTATAGTATTTATTGGGGTTATTTGGTTGAGCTCCAGGACTGTGAGAGAATCGTCTGTTTCGGAGAAGAGGATATTCCCATGGCATGTATCACACAGTTGTGAAGGGAATGCTGTTGGCCTGGATATCAAGTGACACACACACACACACACACACACACACACACACACTTTGCCAAGTTGTGAAACTGGATAAGAAGACCACACACGGGTCAAAGATCATATTAGGACGCAGACATGTAGTACTGAGCTGGACTTTGTGTTTATATTGCTCATTATATCGCACCATGTTGATTTCTCGTGTACCCACAGATACTTGCATACTGTAAAAATAAACAGCTCAGATTTGACTCAGACCAAAGTAAATGCTTTATTCTTAAACGTAGCTGCTCTGCTGATCAGGATGATCTGTTCAGATGTTAGATGGCACTTCTATTTATCACATCTCCTAACTATGGACTTCTTATCAATAGACGTATTAAATTAGAACATGGATGACAGGTGTTTATTTTTCAGCATTGGCAGAGACTTTGATCACAGCTCATCCAATCAGAATACTGAGACAGAACTATAAATATTTATCTCATCAGCACTAAGTAAATGGAGACACCCAGTGCTTTTCAAAAGCGAGTATTTGTAGTCTTCCTTCCTCCGTTTTTCTTTTTTTCTCACTCTCTTACACCTTTACCCAGTGTCTGTTTGGTTATTGTCCACCCACGCGTATCCCATGATCCTTCACTTCCCTCTCGAGTCAGGAGAGAGCGCGTCCGGCGGGCTGGAAACCACCTCGGTTGCGTAAAACAAACTTTCTAAAGCCGGCTCGCAGCACACTGCAGCCAAAGCAGCACAATCCAGCGGCGGCAGCTGATCTTATCTGAGTCTCTCGCTCTGCCTGGTGTTTTTTAATTCTTTCCGAGCTCTTTGTCCCAGACCTGCCCTTACTTGTCTCTCGAGCTCTGTCGTTCCAGATCGCAGCATCCTGTGTTTTTCTTTCTTGTTTCGTCTGCCCACCCCCCCCCAACCTAACTTCATTTTTCGCTTCCTACTCGTTTTCTAAAGACAGCCTTCCTCTGTTCCTTCTCTGAGCTCGATGGCAGAGGATTATGGGCCGGCGTTCACAGAACATTGTATCTCACCACTAAGGGTTCTCATAAATAGCAGTAAAAGTTTTTATCTAAGAGTTTTCTCTTAAAACCTATTCACAAAGCTGCTGAGACAAACTTGTACTGAGGATTAGAGAGAAGTCTTGAGCTCAGAGTAAGGGGGCGGGGCTGAGCGTGTTCCTATGGGTGATGTCAGCATGCTCATTAACTATGCACACAGTGATTGGCTGATAGTCTCTGTCAGTGATTTATTAATGGAAGATTTAAATATTTAAGATAAAGGTTTAAAAATAAAAGAGAGCGGTCTCATTCCGTCAGTAGTTTAGTGTGAGTGTCTGCGATGAATGTTTACAGTGAGGAGTGTCTTCTGTGTTGAATCAGTAGTTCATTCCTTCATCAGTAGTTTAATTAGTCAGAGGGACGCCATGGTTTGGTGAAGCATGTATTCTGGTTCAGATTTGAGTGTATCAGGTAGTTGTTGTAATATGCACTGTAAATATGTTTATAGAAAGAGCTTTTTAAAAATACACAATGTATCCATTGTGGATTCAGTGCCGGTGCTGGATTCGGTCGTTCAGACCCTCACGCAGCTCATCCGGCTGATGTAGTTGAATCCTGATCCCACCCACAGTGAAATCGTACTGGTCTGAAATAGCTGGAAGTTAAGCATCGAACAGAGTCTGACTGGGTGTGAATGCTTCACGTGACCTATGATGCTTCACATGATGCTAGAAGCCTGGTTTGAGTGTGGTCTCGCTGTGGTATGTGTCCTGGGAGGAGCCTTTGTGTCCTTCATTCAGACATTTGAAGGTTTGGCACCTAAACCTGGATCATTTGTGTCTACAGTCCAAAGTCCGAGCGTCTGGGGTTTTCTGAATATCACTTTACAGGAACTACAGAGGAATCACGCCAAGTCCGTTTTGTTTGTGTAGTGTTTTCACAAAGCAGCTTTACAGAATCTCCCAGTGTTAGTGTTTATGATCTCTGTATCTCCGTACCTCGTAGCTGCATGTAGCAGATTAGAGCTGAAGCATGTTATGATACTGTATGAGCAATCAAGCCGTTGAGAGTGTTTGGAGAAGAGTGACAGACAGACGGTAATCGTGGGGAAATGAAGTCAGATCTCATGTGATCTGTCGATTACTCGTCATGTGTCGCTCTCCTGCTGCTCAGAGCGTGCCGATCTCAAACCTGCTTGATGAAAGCAGCTCCATTCAGTCTGGAGGGGCTTTCTGAGGTGACTAACATCTCGTACTGTAACGCATGATGCTAGGAGATCAAGTGTCATGTCTGTCAGGAGTTGTTAAAATTAATTCCTCTGCTGGTTTTTGCATGCTTTATACTTATTTGTCAGTAAGCCGAAGTGATGTTAAGATTCTTATGTATTTTAGCTCTATATCTGTTGTAAATATAGCCTGTTTCTTCATTTCTGATGCATTGAACTGGTCTGGGCTGCAGAATGAAGGCTTTTCTGGTCAGATCTGTGAAGCATCTGATGCTGATTGATTTGAAATGCTCTCTGGGCTTGCACTGGGTTTGGGTTTAAACGCAGTGGGACTGTGAGCTTCATCGTCTGCAGACCTGAGGAGGAAGCTGTGTGACGTCTGTGCAGGCATCGCTGTTCTGAGGTGTTTCTGTGTGACTCTCGCTCAAACAGGAACACGGTCTTCGAGTGATGATTTCGATCTGTTCTTCAGCTTCTGCCGTGAGTTTGAGGTGGGAGGAGTGTGAATGAAAGAAGCTGTGATGTGGTGGATATCAGATGCAGTTGCTTTCAAACACAGACCTGCAGAGCAGATCCACTTAAACTGAGAGCTGATCGCTCTGGCATCAGACCTAACTTCTGTTCTCCTGTGACAGAACAGCAGGAGTCCAAAAACCACCACAGAAGCGTTTGAGCACTTTACTGCATTAGCAATATATTAACTAAAGGCAAAAAATGAAAACAAAACCATAAAAAAAAGGTTATTGTGGTTGTTGGTAGTAATATTATATAAAATTTTAATTTTTTTCCGAGAGTGTGTGGTGTTGTTTTACATACTGTGGAAGTCAAGTGTTCAGAGCCCAACATTCTTCAGAACATCTTCCTTTGTGTTCAGTAGAAGAAAAAACTCATACAGGCTTGGAACAACACGAGGATGAGGAAATTATTTATTTCTGAGTGTCTGTATTTGCTCACTCGTGTTCATTCGCTGTATTTAAAGCTTTTACTTATTCTCTGTCATGATAGAATAATATTTAGAATCAGAGCTCTGCTGAATGCTGAAATGTGCAGCATCTCACACTCGTGTGTGTGTGTGTGTGTGTGTGTGTGTGTGTGTGTGTGTGTGTGTGTGTGTGAGAGATAAGGACGAGCAGCTCATGGCCTCGCCGTCTCTTTATTTTGGAAAGGCCACATCCGGAGATTGAGCAGCAGATTTGGGGAGGAGGCAGGTACGATCTTGGCACGGGTTTCCCCTTTTTCCAGCCTCAGAAATATTTCCCAGCATGCACTGGGAGTTCAGCTTTTTCCCAAAGACAGCGGCGCTCTGGAATGAGCATGTCAAGAGGGCAGAGTATTCCAGAAACACACACACACACAGTGACCCAGATCATTTAACTGGTGGCAGAAACCTTAGCTTGAAGGGAAAACTGTCATGTTCCCTGAACATAATGTGCTGCTCGCCCCAAACCCTGCTGGTTCTCCATCATCACTCCAAGCCCATGATGACCAGTGCTTCCAGTCATGAATCTGCATGAACATCTGATCAGTCTGTTTTCTAAATGCATGCATGTTTCATTTTTAAAAACGTCACACCTGGGTCTTCTGTCTGCTCAAATATTTCCATCAGTGTATTGATGAGGCAGTTCCAGAGTCATTGAGATGCTATTATAGCTTTTATTAATATTTTTGAATTCATTTTTATATTTTCTGATTTCATTTTTATTTTAAAGTTTTAGTAATTTTGTTGTGTATTTTGTAATTTTATTTTTTTCTTTCTACATAGGCTAGTTGTTATTAATTTTTATATCGTTTTAGTTATTTTATTATTTATATTATATATATATTATATATATATTTCATGTTTATTTTTTGTATGGTTTTAGTTTCGGTTCACATGAACAGGGACACAGAGCCTTTCTTTTGTGATGTGTGTTGGAAGGCATTAAATGAGCTGCAGGGTTTGACGGGGTCAGAGGTCAGCTATAGCACCTGGGACTGGTTAAACAGCGACACACAGGAGAGTTAATCAGTGACCGATTTCAGCGAACCCTTTAATGAACCTGCTCTGTGTGTGTGAGATTTAGAGGCTTTCTCTTGGAATGAGTTTTCAGATGTTAGAATAACTCACTGCTACAATATTAGTGGTTGTGGGTGGTTGCCGGGTCATTGCTATGTAGTTTAGGTGGTTGCCAGCGTGTTGCTATGTAGTTTAGCTGGTTGCCAGGGTGTTGCTATGTAGTTTAGGTGGTTGCCAGGGTGTTGCTATGTAGTTTAGCTGGTTGCCAGGGTGTTCCTATGTAGTTTAGCTGGTTGCCAGGGTGTTGCTATGTAGTTTAGGTGGTTGCCAGGGTGTTGCTATGTAGTTTGGGTTGTTAATAGGTTTTTGCTTTGTTGTATGTGTGGTTGCTGTGGTGTTGCTATGTGCTATGGATGGTTGCCAGGGTGTTGCTATATGTACAGGTGGTTAATAGGGTGTTGCTAAGTGTTTTTGTGGTTGCTGGGGTTTCTGACTGTCTGAAGTGTGAGAGAGACTTTCTGTCTCTGTCGGTCGTGGGCTGGATTCTGCTGCACTGGGGGTTTTCCCTCAGAAGAACGAGTCTTTGTCTTGAACGATGTACAGACTCTGTCTGGCAACCTACACACACACACTCACACACACTCTCTCTCTCACACACACACACACACTCTCTCTCTCTCACACACACACCACACACACACACAACACACCCTCTCACACACACCACACACACACACACTCACACACACTCACACACACACACAACACACACACTCTCTCTCTCACACACACACACACACCACGGCACCACACTCTCACACACACACACAACCTCACACACACACACACATTCTCTCTCTCACACACACCACCAACACACACACACACACACTCTCTCTCTCACACACCACACACCCACACAAACATAACACACTCTCACACACACACACACACACACACACACACTCTCTCACTCTCACACACACACACACACACACACACACACACACCAATCCCAACACACACACACACTATCTCACACACTCTCACTCACTCACAAAAATAAAAATAACATACACACACACACACTCTCATACACACACACAAACACACTCTCACACACACAACACTTCACACACCTCTCAAACACAACACACACACAACTCACACACACACAAACACACACACACCCACACACACACTCTCCACAAACAACACACTCTCTCTCACAACCACACACACACACACACACTCTATCACACACACACACACACACTCTCGCTATCTCTCTCACACAACACACTATACACACACACACTCTCACACACACACACACACACACAACACACACCACAAACACATCACACTCTCTCTCTCACACACACACACATACACTCATACACACTCTCTCTCTCTCACACACACACACACACACCATACTCACACACACTCAATCACTCTCTCACACACACACTCACACACTCTCACACACACACACACACACACACACACACACACCACGCTCTCTCTCTCTCTCTCACACCACACAAAACACAACACACACACACTCTCACAGACACACACATACTCACACACACTCACTCACACACGCAGACACTCACACACACACACACACACTCACTCACTCACACCTTCTCACACACACAACACACACTCTCTCTCACACACACACACTCACACACTCTCTCACACACACCACTCACACACTATCATCTCTCACACACACACACACTCTCTCTCACACACACACACCCACTCACACACCCACTCACACACTCAAACACAACACTCTCTCTCTCTCTCTCTCTCTCACACACACCCACACACACACACCTCTCTCCTCTCTCTCTCTCACACACACAGCCACACACACACACACACACACAACACACTCTCTCTCTCCCTCACACACACACCATACTCCACACACACTCATTCAAACACACACACCATGAACACACACACACACACACACACACACACACTCTCTCTCTCACACACACACACACACACACACACACACACTCACGCACACAACACACCCACTCACTCAGACACACACACACACACACACACAACGCAGACACACACACCCCCACACACACTCACGCACACTCACGCACACTACACTCACACACACACACACCCACTCTCTCCTCTCACACACACACATACTCACCACACACTCATTCACACACACCGCAGACCACACACACACACCCACACACACCCCCACACACTCCTCTCACACACACACACACACCCACACACACACACCACTCACGCACACACTCACCCGCCACTCACTCAGACACACACACACACACAACACACCGCAGGACAACATCTGAAGAATACAGCGCACACACACACACACACACTCACGCGCACACACACTCACTCACTCACACACACACATTCACACTCACACTCACACTCATTCACACACACACACGCAGACACACACACACCCACACACACACACAAACACACTCTCTCTCCCACACACACACACACACACACACACACACACCACACACTCACAGCACACACTCACGGCACACAACTCAGACAACACACCACACACACACACACGCCAGACACACACAACACACACACACACCACGCACACTCACGCACACTCACACACTCACAACACACTCACAACACACTCACACAACACAGCACACTCACACACCACACCCACACACACACACGCAGACACCACACACCACACACTCACTCCGCACACTAACACACTAACACCCCACGCACACACTCACGCACACCCAACAGACACACACACACACACACACACAGACACACACACTCACACACACACTCACGCACACTCACACACACTCACTCACACACACTCATACACACACACACACACACACACCACGCAGACACACACACACACACACACTCACACACACATCACGCACACTCACTGACACACACTCAGACACACACACACACACACACACACACACACACACACACACACACTCACGCACACTCACGCACACACACTTTCACACACTCACACACACACACACACACACACACACACTCACTCACACACACACTCACACACACACACACTCACACACACACTCACACACACAGATGGCTGTGAGAAGGTTAGCTGGTGGATTTACTGGAAGCTGAGGGAAATCATGATGGTCTGAGCTCGCTGAGGTGCATTCTGGGAGTCTCGTGAACAAGGCTGCCTCTCATACAGTAAACAGCCTCTGCATCAAAACAAACACAACTAGCTGGTTGCCGTGGATACCGTCTGCCGGTGTCGCCGTGGCATCCAGCGTGTGGTGAAGACGGTCACATTCCTGAAGAAAGCCCAGTGTAATTACAGAGTGACTTCAGACCAGAGCCGTGCGCTCAGCAGAGATCTGATCATTTAGAGACACGTTTACAGTCCGATCACGAGCTCAGGACGGCTTCTTCTATGTTCTTGCACTGCTGGTATTTTTGTTAGAACACTTTACTGGTGAAAAGAGAACTGTTTGATTTAATAAAGGACACACAAGTGGTCATTTGACAACAGATCCACATGCATGCGATTAGTTCTAATTTTTAAAAGTATTATTCATTTATTTTTAAAATAAGTTATTTATTTTAATAGTTTTTTTGTTTTAAAAATGATTATTTATTTGTATTTATTTTTTTAGTATTTAATGGAAAATGAGCTGTATTTATAATTATCATTTATCTGAACTCCTGCAGCGTCTTGTATTGTAGTATTGTATTTATTATTCACTGAGCTTGCTGAGTGTGTGGTGTGATGCTGCCTAGTGAGTGGTCTTCTCTCAGCAGGTTCAGGATCAGTGCTCTGGTGTATAAGGGCATCAGCTCTTCTGGGTAGATCTGAGATCAGCTTTGTGTGTCAGCAGCAATAGAGAAGGATCCAGCGTCAGTGGATGAATAACGCTGGGGACGGAGATGAACTTTACATGCCCTGATACTGCAACACAGGAAGTGCAGAGAGCAAGACTCACAGACGTGCTGATTTTACAGAATCATTTCTGTGTGGCTGATAAAAGGACGGAAATCTCGGTATGAACGCTTGTCTGCTGATAAAAGGACGGAAATCTCGGTATGAACGCTTGTCTTTGCATTGTTGGTTTGTTTTGTGATTTTTTTCTGTGAACGAGTGTAATGGTTTTTGTGAGAGTCTAGATTTGAAAGACTCCAGAGTGAAGCGTGTTCTTAAAAAGTGAACACTAGAAACTCTCCTGAGTGTCAAATGACAGTGTTTTTAGACATGTCAGCTGAAGTGAGCGCGCACCGATTTCATTTGTGTCACTTCCTGTAGGGGGACGTCGCTGCTAGAGCAGCTTGCCGGAAACCAGCCTTACCGCCACAAAGGAGTGTGTGTGTGTGTGTGTGTGTGTGTGTGTGTGTGTGTGTGGTCACTGGTGGAGTTGGATTGAAGGCTGAGCGGCAGTTTCACTTCTTTATGTTCTGCAATTTCGTTCCACATTTTCTTCATCATCCAGAACATAGACGTGTGTGTGTGTTTGTGTGTGTGTTTGTGTGTGTGTGTGTGTGTGTGTGTTTGTCCAGGCACAAAGCTCTCTCTCTTCTGCAGCTTGTTGCAACAGCTTGACGTCTCTCGCACACACACTCACACACACTCACACACACTCACACACAGTCTTCCTGCTGAGAGAGAGACAGATTTTTTCATCTCTTGTTCTTACACTAGTGTTAAGAAAAGATTTTTCTTTTGTATTTAGACTTTTTGATATATAAACAACTTTTCATATATAGATCATAAACTATATGGACAAAAGCATCGGGACACCCCTCTTAATGATTGCATTCAGGTGTTTCAGTCAGACCTATTGACACCGCTGTCTAAAATCAAGCAATATCAATGCACTCTGCATTTACAAACATTTGTGAAGAAAATGTGTTGTTCTGAAGATCTCAGTGAATTTAGGGTGGTGCTGTGATGAGATGCCACCTTTGCAATAAGTCAGTTTGTGAAATTTCATCCCTGTTAGATATTGCACGGTCAACTGTAAGTGGTATTTTTGGAGCGTGGAAGTGTTTAGGAATAGCAGAAAATCAGCCAAGAAGCCGAAAATCCATGTAAAGTCACAGAGCGGCTCACCGAACGCTGAGGTGTCTGTAGAGTGAAAGTCAGCAGCGCTCTTGGGCTGTTTTTTTAAGGGATGCACTCAGACCCTTACTTCCAGTGAAGAGAAATCTTAATTCGGCACCATTTTACCATTTCTAGATAAATTGAGCTGTGTTTCAAAACAACAGAGCAGTTCGCACAGTGAGTGCTCGGAGTAATGATCTTTCGCAGTTATGTACTAATATTTTTTTTGTTGAGTCAAACATGCTTCATTCAAGCTTTGCTTCTCTATAAAGACACTAAAGCGTGATTAAGAGCTGCAGATGATGCAGTTATTTTAAAAACAGAAGCAGAAACACAGTGAGCAGCAAAACAGATGGAGACTTCAGCTAAAACACTGCAGAAAACAGCAATGCTGCAAATCATACATGCGTAACTCTGACCGCTCAAACCAGGTTTGTGACAAAGCATTTGTCCCATCTACATTTAGCATTATTAATCAGATTGTTAAGAGCATTTAAAAAATAAACGTAGAATTGTTAAAATTGGTGAAATTATTTGTAGATGGCAAGGAAATACATAAACTTGAAAATTACTAGTTTGTTTTCTGCTCATGATGAGAGCGTTTTGATTGTGTTTGTTTTCAGCAAAATATAAAAAAACTCTCTTCTGTCAAAACAAAATTATGTTGGCATAAGTGGAATTGCATTATCATGGTTCAGATCTTACTGATCTGACCATCATCAGTTCATCGCAGTGAATGAAGAGGTATCTTATCGATCATATGTACAGTATGGAGTGCCACAAGGCTCAGTACTAGGACTATTGCTTTTCACACTTTACATATGATCACATATATATCATCAAGAAACATGGTGTCACATGGCCCTCTGCCTCACAAATATATCTAAATGTAAAAAATTATAATAGTTTGATAAAACATCTGATCTTATCTTTTAATAATCATATCTAATTGGGCTCAAATAGCACTGTTTAAAAAAAAAAAAAAAAAAAAAAAAAATTCTGTCCGTATAGTAGTATAATAGAGACTTCATGGAATGTGTAGCCATGTAAACAAACAAAACAAAAAAAACTTTCATGTTTACTTACATTTTTATCACTTTATTTACCTATATATTAACTTTTTTCTTTACTTTTTAATTGTTTATTTCTTATATTTTATATTTCTTATATATTTACTTTATTCATTTATTTTTGTAAGTAAATAAGTGATTATTTAAATAAGAAAATATGATTATTAATTATTTTTTTCTTCTTTTCTTTCTTTACTTCCCTGTTCCTTTCTACATAATATTTAATATAATAATATAACATTGATTTCATATATCCAGGATCATGGGACTCTCTGCGTTGAAACAGTCTCTGTTGTATAAAGTGCTATAAAAATGAAACTGACTTTAGACAGTTAAACACTTAAACAACAGTTGACAATTAAAGTGTGATTGTTGGTGGTTTAGAGGAGGATGTGAAAGAGATTTTGTGTGTGTGTGTGTGTGTGTGTGTATGTATGTATATATATATATATATATATATATATATATATATATAAATATATATATATATATACACATATACATATACATATATACATATATACATCCACACACATACACGGCCTAAAACTAACTTCCTGCCAATGGCCGGCAACATTAAAATTTACCGGAAAAAATTTTATTTACCGGCCATGAAACAATTTTTGCAAAAACAGGCAGTTATTACTGCTACAATTACTAAACATATTTACAATGTTTCTCATTTGTCCCGCTGGTGCATTTTCCCTAAATTTTACTTGTTAATTCAATATTACAGTATAGGCCTAATTGAAAGCCATTATTTTTAACATTTAATAGGCTCTGAAATGTATAACTTTTTATCTTCACATAAACTGTATTATATATGCAAAAACTATACATATTAATCTTTATTTTTTATATTATAGTTAATTGTGTTATATGGATTTATTGTTTTTTTTTTTTTTTGTTCTTTGTTATATATTTATTACAGGTTTTAGGATTTTTCACTTTAAAGGTGTGCTGTTATGCTTTTTCACTTTTTTAACTTTAGTTAGTCTGTAATGCTGCTGTTTGAGCATAAAAAAGATATGTATGGTTAGTTAGATAGATGTAAAATTGATATGGAGATTTTTTATTTTAAAGGTATAATTTATCTTTTTTTTGTGATCAACTTTTGTATTTGCTGGTTTTTTATTTGTGAAAAACAAATGGTTAAACACATCCATGGTGAAAACGTATTTGAAAAATAATGTGATCAACTTTTGTATTTGCATTTTATTTGTAACAAAACAACATCCATTCAAACAAACTAAACAGGGAAGGAGGAGCGACAGACACATCAATAATTTTACAATCTTTTGGAATATATGTATTTTTTTAAGTGACTTTTTGATATCATAAAAATATCGACAGAATGGGACGAGACCTGGTTGAGCTGCACTAGAGAAGGCAACGAGTGTTATCACTATGTCTGAGACACTCTAGCTTTCCCAAGAAAGACGAACTTAGAGTGATTACAATCATCTGGGTTTTAATCACGCTCAAAATGATTTGATTTTGACACAATATTTACACAGAAGCTTGCAGGCGGCTATGATATCCCAGGGGGGAGTGACATTTGCTTGCAGGAGGCTGTGTTGAGGGGGTAGTGGCATTTGCTGGTCCAGCTAACCAATCACAGCACACACTGGCCCAGCTAACCAATCAGAGCACATTTCATATTTCATAAGGCGGGTCTTCATTTGATACAGGAACTATTCGAGCTGTTCGTGCTAGACTGGGGAGAGAGGTGTTGTAATAATGTAAAATATGTGAGAAATAATGTGTTTTTGAACAAACTAGTATGGGAGCCTGTTCTAGTACACCCCCAAAACAAAATCAAGACCATGTAAAAGAGCATAATAGGACCCCTTAAAGTCAGCGCTGTCTCTTTAAAACCTGATGCATATGGTGTGGATCTGAAACGTAATATCTGATTTTCTCCCAACTCTTTACGGTCATTTAAGACTTTATAACTCATTTAAGACTAACTTGCCAAAACCGGGCATTTAGAGATAATTGTGTGTGTTTTTGTGCATTGAAGCACTACTGGTGAGCTGTCTGAAGCGGCTCAGAATACAGCCGAACGCACAGCCTGTCAAACTATACTTCACTGCAGTGTTAAACCCCAGGTATGTGTCGCCACATACTCGGGTCATGAAGAATAAAGAAGGGAAAAGTTAATCTTCCACAATGAAGCAGCAATGTCTTCTCAGGTAAAAGTTATTAGAACCATGTCTAGGTACAAGTTGGCCATCACACTGCTCTGATCTTATGAGTCCATTTGTATCCTATTATATGATTTGCACTTATCGCTTATGACAGAAACAGTGAATCTCTTTAAAAACTGGCTGTTGTTCTCACTTCATTGCATTATTATAATTTGCTGTAGTTGTTTGTACCAACTGGCTGGTGACTTTGTTTGTTGGATTGGCCAGCGCTGAATTTTACTCGCAGTTGGTGCTTTGCGGGTGTTAATTTTAGGCCCTGTGTGTATGTATGCATTGAGTATTGAGTATTTAAGTTTTAGTGGTCTTAATTGTTGTATAGTTGTGATTTTGTGTCCATAAAAAGCACATTAAATATAAGTAAAGAGTCTACTTTTAAGGTTTCAAATAAGTTTTTGGAGAATAAAAATGTCAAAATTTAGTTGAAATAATGTTACATTGTCATTCAGTGTAACACAATATTTATGTTACAACAACATGCTTATTCTGACGTGTACATATTAAAATATCTAAAAAGTATAATGGAGCGTACTAAATTTTATTGTGAATTATTAAAATATTGTAATTTTTAGTATTTTGCGTTTTAAATTATTGAAATTTTATTAATGTAATTATGTGTAGTATTGTACGTATTAAAATATTGCATTTAAGTAATAGTCTTTTAAATATGTCATAAATTGATTTTTGTTGTAAATATGCCTGACGAGATTGTTACACTGAATGGCATTTTACTGGGTGTCTTCTGTTAATCAGGGGAAAATGTATGATATTTATTTTTTGCTCAGAAAAACAAAAAAAAAATTGCAATTAAATTAAACAGAAAACTATTTATGATATTTATTTTTTGCTCAGAAAAACAAAAACAAAATTGCAATTATGCTTAAACACTTTTTCATCTTTGACCCATATATATATATATATATATATATATATATATATATATATATGAGGGAAAGTCACGTGAGAGGAGGTAATGCCTCAATTGCTCTATGATTGGATAGGATCGGTTATGATTGGATGTGATTGGTTCATGAGATAAATCCCGCCTCTTGTTTTCGTGCGAGCTCTCGGTCTGAATGAAGAAAATGGAGTTATTGACTACTTATAAAGTAAGTAAACAACTCTCCTGCTTATATATATCACTACTTTGTGTCATGTCAATATAAAACTTGAAATGGTCTGAAAACGTGATGACTGCGTCAGTTTTTAGTGATTTTTTAGTTATGAGTTAATTTAATGAATCTTCGTGTGTGTGGCAGTGTTTTTTTTGTTTTAATGACCTGAAAATAAGTTGACTATTAAAAAGAACAGCTGAACAAAAGTTCACAAATAAAAAATATTGGTAACATTTTACAGTAAGGTGTCATTTAATGAGTTAACTAGCATGAACAAATAATGAACATTTATTACAGTATTTATTAATCTTTGTTTACATTAGTTAATACAAATACAGTTATTAGTTTTTGTTTGTTTTAAGTTAATTATTATGTTAACTAACACAACTTTTGATTTTAATAGTGCATTTAACAATGCATTAACTAAGATTAATAAATGCTGTAGAAGTAGGCTATTGTTTATTCTTAGTTCATGTTAACTAAAGTAGTTAACTTATGTTAACTTATGAAACCTTACTGTAAACTGTTTCCACGTTATTGTTCAAATTGTTACTGCCTTTAGTTATTATTTTGGAATAAATATAAAAATGCATAAAAAAACGCCATGAAATGTATAATTAGTATTAAAGACAATTGACAAATAATTAATTAGGTGTTTATATTAAATAAAACACATAATAGAATTACATTTGTTTTCTTTTTTATGTAATGTTTATTTACCCAGGAAAACGTGAGAACATTAAGTGTAACAGTGACACACACACACACACACACACACACACACATATATATATATATATATGAAACTGCCTCCTCATTTTAAAACACCACTGGTGTATATATATACAGGGCCACATTAACCCCTGGTCTAGATGGGGCTGAAGCCCTGGGGCCCGAGCAAGAAGGGGCCCCGTGATTGGCTGTGGAGTAGATGCCGATCGCCCAAGCCCCTCCATGCCCTTCAGTTTTTAGTGTTATTATTTAGAGGAGTTTTTCCATAAATTCCATGCATTACCATTAGAGATTAAAACGTCCCATCTGAATTTGGTTTACCAATCAAGTGCATGTATGATATATTTTGCTTTTGGATGAACTGTACTTCTATCAGGTGATCGCTGCTCCTATGACTGCATTCACCTCTCTTCACTTCGTTCTGGTGTAATCTAGAAACGGTCATGCTAAGAACAATCTTCGAGAAGTAAAAATGTCAACTGTGGACCGAACACATGGAGCAGATAAAAACACAGCATCAGCGTCCTCACAGATTTGAGCTTAGTTTGATTATTAACGTGATAGATGTATATTGCTTTATGTTTTTGAACAAATTCCACAGGCTCTATATTCGCTTATAGTTTGAGAAATTCATTTTGTGCGTCATGATGTAAGCTTTTCATTTAAACGCATTTTAAGTGTTGTGGTTTAAGACTCATTCAGGGACTGAGTTCAGGGACATTAAGCAGCGGGGCAGAATTCATTTTGGCAGATGCACATGTTAAGACGGTTTCACTTGCTCGTACAGCGCCTGACTAAACTAAGAGATATTTTTAAAGCCTTGTTTAAACGTTCGAATACACATAGTTATGTGTCGAAATGCCTGTCTCCTCATCAACACAGTCATTTGTTTCTTAAATGAACGTTAATAGTTAAAGTCAGATAAAGCATGTGCACTAGTTGGCTATTATGAGATCCTGGCATTATAGGATGAGATTTTAAAGGGATATAGTTCACCCAAAAATGAAAATACTGTCATCATTTACTCAGGTTCAAGTTGTTCTGAACCTGTATGAATTTCTGTTCTCCCCAAAATAAAAGAAGATATTTTGAAGAATATTCATAACCACCAGAATGTTTCTGGTCCCTGTTGACTCTAATACTTACTTATTTATTAATGAATTTATTTTTCATGCTATGGAAGTAATGGGGGCACAGAAACGGTTTGGTTACCAGTATAGTTCCACATATACACGCTTGGAACAGCAGAAGGAAACTCATACAGGTTTAGAACAACAACATAACTTTCATTTTTGGGTGAATTATTCCTCCAAAGCAGCCTAATATATCTGCTGTTGCCATCTGTGTCAATAATGTAAAATAAACATTAGAAAGAAAATCATTCTATGTTTTTTGTTGAATTTTTTTTGTAAAATAAAGTATACTTAATTTATACAGTGAAGACTATTCAGTCTATTTGTAGTCTATTTGTTTTATACAATATAATATTTATTATTCAGTGTTTTTAGGTCAATTTCTTTGTTCTATTGTAATTCACGACTGTTTACTTGTCTTCAGCAAGTTTGTTTTTATGTAGGCTAGTATTTTTTTTAGTTTTTTTTTTAGATTTTTAAATTGGTAACAAGAACTATGAAATTGCAATGCATCAGAAACTTTGATTGGATAAAAATCCTATTTTAAGCTTCATATATCATTATTGTGATGGGGGCCCTGCAGTAAGTCATAGCTTAATGCGGCCCTATGTATGTATATATATCTGTGTGTGTGTGTGTCTGCTGCTGTTGTGTGGTGTGTGTTTGTACGATGGCACATTGTTTCAGAGGGAAAACTTTATAGAGACAGTATTTCTTTTCTGACATCTGTGTGTGTGTGTGTGTGTGTGTGTGTGTCAGTTCTGCTGGCGGAGCCTGTGGAGAAGGACAGCATCGAGGGTAAAACCCTGAAGATCACAGATTTTGGTCTGGCGCGCGAGTGGCACAAGACGACTAAGATGAGCACCGCGGGAACCTACGCCTGGATGGCGCCGGAGGTCATCAAATCATCCACCTTCTCCAAGGGCAGCGACGTCTGGAGGTGAGATCAGGCTTCATTAACAGAAGCTATAGCCAAAATCACTCGTTGATGACTTTTCTCCATGATGAAGACGAGATGACACTGACATCATGAAACATGAACTGTGACGATATCAACAGGCAATGCCATTAATGAAGAAAAGATGAGACTAAAATGTTTTAGTTTTAAAATTCACTCTACATCCCCCCCAAAAATTCTATATTTTCTTCAACAAAAAAAGGAGGAAAAAATACAGACCTTCATGAGGTTGCCAGATTTCAAGAGTTTAAATCCCCCAGTCAGAGCTTTTCTCTTAAAAGGACCCCATGTTTAATTTTTCTTCTGAACCTGGCAACCATTAACACGCTCTCTCTTACACTTTGGACAAAGTGCTGATGATCTTATCATTTTCAGCTCTGCGTTTAATTTTTATCCCATCCTGGCAACCATTTGCACACACTTTCTCTTACACAGCCAGCAGAAATACACAGAAAGTGCTGAATGCTTCTGAGGTTGAAAGTGCTCCGTGACAAACTGTACATGCTGTCACTGAGGCTTTATTCTAGATGTTGATAAGTTTAGTACTAGATGACGTTCATCTGCTCTTCAGGAATTACCGGTTAACCCACTACTAGAGATCATATGATTAACTCACTGCTGCTGTTACATAATTACCTAATAATTGATGAAATCAGGAGCTAAACATGAAGCTCTGATGAAAAGGGAAATTCAGTCCTAGTGTGTCAAGCTGCATGAAAGAGCCTGAACAAATCATATCAACACTGATGGTCATAATGTGTTCTCATTTTATCCCATACTTCAACATGACTTTAGGAAGCCGTTAGCTGAAACTAAAAATAAAAACCATTTAGTTTAGGCTGAATTTATATCAGGGTACAATCTGATGATGCAAAATGTCTGTAAGTTTCTTAGACTGAGTCTTAGACTTCATGATCTGTTTAGTAATATAATCTACTGAGGGCAGCTCAAAATTAGAGAAAGTACTTGCAGACCAACAAATATGGTTATGTCAGTTTTCATAATCACTAAATACACTGTATGAACTTTTATAGCGGTTATAATTAATCAGACATGAGAAGTTGAAAGCTTTTAAATGCTGTAATATTCACATCAAAGCCTATTGTAAATATAAATTTAACACCACTTAATTAAAAAAATGTTATATCAATGAGATAATAAAACGATGGGAAGAAATCACACACATTGAACATCATCAGCTTTTAAATACTGTAACACATTTGTAATATTCTGTAATCATGCGTTATAATTTTGAGCTTTTGTGAGCTGCTTTAAACATTACAGTATTTAATGAGCTGATGTGGATTGCTTTCTCGGGTTTGATGTTCAGATGAACTCACTCTGTGTCAGTGCTGCAAACAGGGCTTCAAAACATCTTATAATATCTGAATATTACTTAAACAGTAGTTTGACCCACCGTTGGTTAGAATAGGGCTGAAGTTACAGGTGCTTTACTCGAGGCGCTCTGAAGCAGCTCATTGCCTCGGACACGGCGTTCGTTAGTGCAGTGCTCAGATTAACGACTTTCTGCTGATCAGCACAGACAGCTTCAGCTTCAGCGCTGGCTCTCCTCTGCAGGAACATCAGGTGCTGTCAGATTCAGAGATCCTCCTGAAGGTGTGTGTGTGTGTGTGTGTGACGGATCGCTCTCTCTCTGTCTGTAGTTATGGGGTGTTATTGTGGGAGCTGCTGACCGGAGAGGTTCCCTACAGAGGGATCGATGGTCTGGCCGTGGCTTACGGAGTCGCTGTGAACAAACTGACCCTTCCGATCCCCTCCACCTGCCCCGAGCCCTTCACCCAGCTCATGTCCGGTGGGTCCATTCATTCACTCTACATTTTCTCTGATAGCCAAAGGAAAACACAAAAAACAGAATAATAATAAATAATTCATTTTTCAAAGCATGAGCCTTTTAGGTGCAAAAATTTCTAAATGTTTAACTAAATTAAAACAGAAAATATGAAAGTGAAAACCATAAGACGATTCTGTTACTTGAAATAAAATCAATTTTAACTTGAAATGAAATATATATTTAATAAAATAAAATATTAAAAAATCCTCAAACTTTTTTTTATTCCAGCTAATTCAGTAGTCAACACGTCTCATTTTCATTAAGTTTAACATTTTTGTTCAGTTAAACATTAATAATATATATATATATATAATTTTTAAAACAAAACAAAAACCAATAATAATTACACAAAATTAAATTATTAAAATTAAAACTTAAAAAAAAAAAAAAAAAAAAATATATATATATATATATATATATGCAAATATAACCCACACACACACAAAATAAAAAAAAATACTACTTGGAGTAAAATCCACTAGAGATATATATATATATAATTTTATTTCAGCTAGATGCCAAGGCAACATTTTCATCCAGTTTAACTTGATATGCTAAAATAACTAAATCTAAAACTGACGTTAGAATTAATAAAATCTATATAGACATATTTCAAATAAAAAATGTCAAAAGTCAGAACTAAAAAAACACAACAAAGTTACTAAAACTTCAAATTAAAAAAATATATGTAATTTTGTAGTTTGAGTTTAGATTTTATTGTCATTGTGAGACGATGGAATGCAGTTGGCATCCAATCAGAAGTGCAAATAGCAATATTTTAATAAATGTGTTTCTGTAGAAGAGTGCAAGGTTTTGTGCAGAGAATGAGCTGAATATGTGCGGTGAGCGATGCAGGATGATGATAATGTTTCTGTAGAAGAGTGCAAGGTTTTGTACAGAGAATGAGCTGTGTGTTTTGTGTCTGTTTGTCTGTGTGTGTGTGTGTGTGTGTGTGTGGTGTGTGTGTGTGTGTGTGTGTGTGTGTGTGTGTGTGTGTGTGTGTGTGTGTGTGTGTGTGTGTGTGTGTGTGTGTCTGTGTGTGTGTGTGTGTGTGTCTGTGTGTGTGTGTGTGTGTGTGTGTGTGTGTGTCTGTGTCTGTGTGTGTGTCCTGTGTGTGTGTGTGTGTGTGTTTGTGTGTGTCTGTGTGTGTGTCTGTGTTTGTGTGTGTGTGTGTGTGAGTGTGTGTGTTGTGTGTGTGTGTGCGTGTGTGTGTGTCTGTGTGTGTCTGTGTGTCTGTGTGTTCTGTGTGTGTCTGTGTGTGTCTGGTCTGTGTCGGTGTGTGTGTGTGTGTGTGTGTGTGTGTGTGTGTGTGCGTGTGTGTGTGTGTGTGTGTGCTGTGTGTGTGTGTGGTTGTGTGTGTGTGTGGTGTGTGTGTGTTTGTGTCTGTGTGTGTGTGTGTCTGTGTGTGTCTGTGTGTGTGTGTGTGTGTGTGTGTGTGTGTGTGTGTGTGTGTGTGTGTGTGTGTGTGTGTGTGTCAGAGTGCTGGGATCAGGATCCGCACCGGAGGCCCAGCTTCTCCTCCATCCTGCAGCAGCTGATGGCTCTGGAGGAGCAGGTGATGCACGAGATGCCGCAGGACTCCTTCCATTCGCTCCAGGAGGACTGGAAACTCGAGATCCAGGACATGTTTGACGAGCTGCGGGCCAAAGAGAAGGTATGATCCTCTTCATTATATATACTTAATAAATATACACAGCCCAAAAACATATATTATGTAACAAAAACTTTTATTTTGGATGTGATTAATCGTTTGACAGCACTAATATATATATATTATTATTATTATTTTTTTTTTTGTACAATGATTTTTTTTTTTGTTTTTTTTTTTTTTTATTTTTTGAGATTATTTTAGGTTTATTTATAGTTTGGTTGTGGTATTGCGTGTCTGTGTGTGTGTGCAGGAGCTGCGGTGTCGCGAGGAGGAGCTGAAGCGCGCGGCGCTGGAGCAGAAGTCTCACGAGGAGTTCCTGCGTCAGCGCGAGCAGCAGTTAGCGCAGTGGGAGCAGGACGTGTTCGAGCGCGAGCTATCGCTGCTCATCCTGCACCTCAACCAGAACCAGAAACCCAACGTCAAGAAGAGGAAGGGAACCTTCAAGAAACACAAGCTGAAGGTGAAGAACGGAGAGAAGATCAGCATGCCGCAGGGTGAGGAGGCTTCACGTCACACACAGACGCTTTCTAGATAAGAGGGTTCTGCTAGCTTTTAGTGCGTTGCCATGTGGCTGCTAAAAGTTTCTGCCATGCAGTTACTAGGGTGCTCTGTGTGATATTCTGATCTGTAGATATGGTTTGGGACGCTCTTTCAGTAATAACCAAATAATCTGTTACGATCAGTGTGTTTGAGGTCGTTATATAAAGCTGATGAGCCACAGTGCTCTCTAATTATTACATGCACTTTATTAAAGAGGTTAATGAGCTGCAGTCGTTCAGTGATGAGCTGTTAGAATGTCAAAATAACAGCGTTCCTTTGGAATTCTTCAGCTTTTAAGAACTGCCGGGTTTTCTGGTAGTGGGCGGAGCTAATGCGCAAACGGCAGTCTCATTGGCTGGCGCTCACCTATTATCGTCCATGTTTTGATTTCAGCAAATCAGTTCTAGCAAACGCACAAAACTCGATTAATATTCATGAAGTATCCTTAGTAATCCTTAGTGTGTTTTATATTGTTCTTATTAGTATAATTCGTATCATTATTATCCTATCAGTATTTTTGTTAGTTTTTTTCCCCCAATTGTTTTTTTTTTTTTTTTAACAGAAACACTGAATGAATAAAAAAGCACCATCACCAGTTCAGTTAAAATGAGTAATATGCATTCAAACATGGTTATCAAGGTTATTTCTAATTACTAATGTTCTACTATTAAATAATACTTGATTATTATAATGCTTGACTGACTGATGTTAATAGTGTACTTTCATATATTATAAAAACTGTTGAATTTTATACTTGGGATATTAATATAATCAGAATGCCTGTACATGGACAGACTCTGGTTTTCTGTTTCCCCCAACATTCATTTGTATATGTGTGCGTAGAGGATTGTGTAATAGAACATAGAAAGCACACACATTTCTTCACATCGTTAGTAATAATGAACCACATTGTACTCAACTGGTTTCACTGTTAAAGCGAGACACTAAAGGTGAATGGGTTCAAATTTACTAAGAGATATCAACATAATTAAACTGATGTTGTTAATCACTGTGCAATAAGTCAGTTGTTTTATATTTCTGAAAGGTTGTTTAAATTTGATGCATTATATCATTAAATATGCACTAATTTGCAGAAACATCCAGAACATAAATCTAAAGCCAGGCTCATCATTTTTGTTTGATTCTGTTGTCATATTAGAGTTAGAGGTTTTTATAGAGGGGTTTTTGGAACAAAATGTTATAAAAACTTGTGTGAATGATATATTAACAAACCCCTCAGTGAAACCAGGTGGGTGAAATATGAGAATACAAGTTTGGTTTATGGTGTGTGTAAGTGCTGCTGAAGTGGAGAAACAAACTCATTTTGAGAAAAAATGCTTTTAAATATATGTATTGTAATTATAATCTATAGATGCAAATAAAGTGTAAAAATAAAACCAGACAAAAGACATATGAACAAACCCCTCAGTAAAACACTACAGAATAGAGAGAGGAATAAAACTCTAAGTTCTGGTGTGTGTAAGTGCTGCTGAAGAGGAGATAAAACTTTTAAAGATATGTACTGGAACTGAAATCTACAGACGCATGTGGATGAAGTGCCATAAAATGAACAATTAAAACTGCATCCACCAGTCTGAAAGAAGACATTTTATGGAAGCACAATCTCTGTGGTTTTGTCTGTAGTGTGTTGAAGATGTTTTCTTTTCTAGTGTTGAATGCACGTGTTTGTCTTGATTTGATTGTACATATTGTTATTTTTTTTGCCCTACAGATTTTATCCATATGATCACGGTCCAGGCTTCTCCGTGTTTGGAGAAGAGGCGTAATTCTCCGGATCTGGGCTCGCCGTCCATCGGTCCGCGCTTCCGAGCGATACAGCGTGAGTCTGTCCAGAGATCTCCTTTCTTCACTTGTTCTTCCATATATGCATTACAAAACACAAACTCAACTTAATACAACTGAAACACGGTAAACAGATACAAAATTAAGAAGAAGATATAAAAGAACAAAGAAAAATAAAATGCATAGAAGTGACATTAATAAATTGTATAGTGTGACAGTGTTATCAACTGGAATTATGAAATACAAAAATTAGTATTAGTATTAGTATTTCAGGGTTTATAATGGTATATAAGGGAATGCAATGAAGAATCAGGTCTCTGTGTATATTAGGAATGGAGACCAGACCTGGTGGAAAGTTTTAGTGTTGTAAGTTTTCCTTCACTGATTCTGCTGTTTCTTCTACACGTAAATAAGCTAGTACCACAAAACTAATATATATATATTTATATATAAAAAAAAAAAAACATACTCCCAACATTTCCCATTTTCGTTTAGTTTATCTTAAAGTACAACTAAATAACCTAAAAAAAATAAATTAAAATGAATAAAATCTATATATAAAAAAATCGAATTCTCAACTAATTAAATTGAATAAATGATCTTTTGGGCATAATTTCTCGGCCAAAATAGATGTGCAGTTAATTAGATTGATTACTGACACTTCATATAATTAATTAGATTAAAAATGTTACAATTTTGAACTTTTGTTGAACTTTCCCAAACCTTATCATTACTTTTAAAAAGTTATTGTAAGCTATATATGAACCTATATAAAATCAAAGTTTTATTCTAACTGGAGTAATATTATGTTATTCTCCTGTTGTTGAGAGTTTATTTATTATTATACTATATAATCCTATAGTAGTTTAGTTTTTAAAAGTGTCTGGATCAGAGAACGTCTTGAGTTCTGAACCCTTCACAGAATCTGCAGTGAAAGCACAAACTCAGTTCCTCCAATAATAATCAATGAAGCTGCGCTGATTAAGATGAGTTGATCACAATGATCTAGTTTAGTCTCTCCTTCAGTTTAGACTGGTGTAGATTAGAGACGAGTGAAGGTGTGTTTGTCAGCACATGGTGGCGCTGCTGTGTCTCAGATGTTGGTTGTCTGTGCTGTGTCTCAGTGGGTCCCAGCGAGAGTAAGTGGAGCTCTGTTTGGCCGCTGGAGTCTCTTCCTCTCAAACAGACCAACGGCGAGAGGAGACTCACTTCTCATCTGAGCCCCAAAAGCCCCAAAAGTCCAAAGATCCTCCGTCTGAGTGCGCAGGAGAACAGGTACGGGTGTACGGCAGCGTGTTTGTGTGTGAAACCACTGAATCTGAAGTTTGTGTTTGTGTTTGTGTGTGTGTGTGTATGAGAGAGTATGTCGTTGAGGTGGACAGTAACGAGAGCGCGGGTTCGAAAGCTGATTTTGAGGAGTATAGACCCATCACACCAGAATCCAGCCACAATGGTAACACACACTCTCTCAAACACACACACACACGCACATACATGCACACTCATTCACACGTGTGTGTGTGTGTGTGTGTGTGTATATATGTATGTATATATATAACATTTATGCATTCAGCAGATGCTTTCATGTTCTTAAATCTGACACATATAACAAATATCAGTGTCAGGCTTATTTTAGAATCTGTATCATATCATATCTATATATTGCATTTATAGAGGGCTCAGAGAGTGAGGAAGGCGGCTTGTCCCCGTGCAGTTCTCCCAGACCGGATCAGTCCGGGCCGCTCTGTCTGGGAAAGAGCACACACCGCGCTCTGCTCGGCAGCGCTGCCCTGCTGGCGTCCGTGGCTCTGGGGCGCTGTCTGGAGCCGCAGCACCCGCCCACACCGCCGCCGCGGGCCTCGTCACGGACACACCTGCCCACACTGGAGCCGGAGCCGGAGCCGGAGCCAGACCGCTCCCCGGGGCCTGAGGTGGTGGGAGATCTGATCACGTTCAGCACGGACTCACTGCCGCGAGGCTTTCTGGACTCGCTGAAGCAGCCCGAGATCATGCCGCTCACGCCGCCGCCGCCTAACCCACGGGACAGAGAGCGGCCGGGGCGCAGGACTGCCAGGGACTGGATCACACATGCCAACGGAGACGCCGAGGTGCCGCAGCAGAGCGGAGAGCGCAGGAGGAGGTCCAGCTCTGGACTGAACTCATCACAGCTCCGTAAGACTGCTTTTGGTTTAATTATTTTGCACTTTATACAACAGAAACTGCTCCACAGCAGATTTACAAAAATATATATCGGCCAGTATTTGGCATTTTTTTTATTATCGGCACTGGCCAGTTTGTTTCTGTTTGGCTGGTATTTCGGAAGCAGGACTTTTATTTTGACAGTGCTGATAACACCAGCGCCTGAGTGCACAGGCCTTCTCCATCTTCATTTCTTTACTTTACTGTCTCTGTTTAACAGTTCTGACTAACTATTACACAGAACTTTTAAACAAGTTAGTAAACAGTATGTGAATGTTATATATAAACAGTATATTATTATTAGATGTTATTAGAAGTTTTCATCATAATTTCTCCTCTTTGTGCACTAGACACTTTTCACACACACTGCTTTGTGAACATAATCCCACAAAAGACTCAGTAATATGTGTTTACATGCTCGTGCACTACAAATCATCCTGCACTGTTCCCCAGCCAGCTGCTGGACTTATGATGTTTCTCTTTGCACATGTACAGTATTTGCATTGCACAACATCAGAAAGATCAGGCCCTTTCTAACAGAGCATGCTGCATGACTTCTTGTCCAGGCCCTTGTCATTTCTAGGCTGGACTACTGCAATGCTCTTCTGGCTGGACTTCCATCAAGCTCAATCAAACCTCTACAAATGATTCAGAATACAGCGGCTCGACTGGTCTTTAACGAGCCCATGTTACACCTCTCTTTATCTCCTTGCACTGGCTACCGGTTGTGGCTCGCATCTAGTTTAAGACATTGATGCTTGCAAATAGAACAGCCACAGGCTCAACACCTCCTACTTCCACTCACTATTACGAGTCTACATCCCCTCCAGAAGTCTGAGATCTGCTAGTGAGCGACGCCTCGTGATACCATCACAGAAGAGGCTCAAAAACTGATTACCTCTTTAGGAAGAATTGCTTTATGTGTCCCCCAATTGTAAGTCGCTTTGGATAAAAGCTTCTGCAAAATGACTAAATGTAAATATAGTATTTATAGTCAGAATCTGTCAGTAGGTTAGTTGTATATAGGTTTATACTGTTTTACTTCATTGTTGTATGTCTGTATTTACGTAGTCCTGTGAGGCACAACATTTCGTTCCACTGTATGTCCACACATGTAGCAGAATCACAATAAAGCTCAACTTGAACTTGCTGCTCACATTCGATGGTGTCTGGCACTTTGAAGAGGTGTTCTCTTCACACCATCGAATGTGAGCATTTGCCCACTCAAGTCAGTTACGACGATGAACTGCAGTCAGGTTGAGACTCCGATGAGGACGACGAGCAGCAGATGAGCTTCTCTGATACAGTTTCTGACAGTTTGAGCAGAAATTCTTTGGTTATGCAAACCGATTGTTCCAGGAGCTGTCCAGGTGTCTGGTCTCAGACGATCTTGGAGGTGAAGATGCTGGATGTGGAGGTCCAGGGCTGGTGTTGGATGTACTGCTAAATTCTCTGAAACGCCTTTGGAGACGGCTTATGGTAGAGAAATGAACATTCAATTCAAGGGCAACAGCTCTGGAGGACATTCCTGCAGTCAGCATGACAATTGCACGCTCCCTCAAAACTTGTGACATCTGTGGCATCGTGCTGTGTGATAAAACTGCACATTTAGGAGTGGTCTTTTATTGTGGCCAGCCTAAGGCACACCTGTGCAATAATCATGCTGTCTAATCAGCATCTTGATATGCCACACCTGTGAGGTGGATGGATTATCTCAGCTCACTAACACAGATTTAGACAGATTTGTGAACAATATTTGAGAGAAATTAGGCCTTTTGTGTACATAGAAAAAGTCTTAGATCTTTGAGTTCAGCTCATGAAAGATGGGGACAAAAACAAAAGTGTTGCGTTTTGTTCAGTGTGTGTATGTGTGTGTGTGTGTATATATATATAAACCCGTCAGAGGAACTGCTGTCTGGAGCAAACAGAAAGTAGATCAAAAATGTTTATTGCAAATATTAAATTACAGTTAAAATCTCAGTTTTCCATTTGCATTTACTGTTTTAGCTTGCAATGACAAGGTCAAAATATAAACCTTGGCTTTGGATAAAACCATCTGCCAAATGCATAAATGTAAATTAAAAAATACAAATGCATGCACCAATACCACAGTATATTAATAAACACTGATAGTAGAACATTGAACCATTTAAAATAATTAGTTTGTGTTGATTTAGCTACGATGTGTGCATCAATAATTTGATAGTTTGGGTCAGTTCATTTAAAATAATTAGTTTGTGTTGATTTAGCTACGATGTGTGCATCAATAATTTGATTTGTTTTATAATTTTAGTGTGTTATTGTGTTTTGTCATTTTTATCCGTTTTTTTTTTTTATAATATATTTTTTTTAATTTCTGTTTCAGTTGTGCTCATTTTAGTTCAAGTACAGTTTTTTAATTTTATTTCAGTGACATTCATTTCAACTAACAAAAATGTTTATTTCTTTTAGTTAACTTTAATAACTCCCTTTTTTATGCAGCACTGTATAATACAGATTGTCAAAGCAGCTTTACAGCGTTAAAGAGGAAAATAATGTTTCAATCATGCAGACAAAATTCAATTCTGCTGTAGAGCAGCTCTAAAAAGAAGACAGTAGTAAAGTCATTTTCTCAGTTAAGTCAGATCATCGTTGATTGAGTTCAGTTTAACAACTATGTAAAGTCATCAATTATGGAATGAGTTCAGTTAATCTATGAGCTATTCAGAGCCATTAATTAAGCATTGAACTCGACTAACCATAACTAATTCTGTTCTCTGTCTTCTCTGCTAGTGTTGGATCTTCCGCTGTGTCAGGACACGTTTGAGGCCGAGGACAAGTCTCTGCTGCCGTTCGCCCTGTATCCAGACCCCCGATTGTGGAGCCCTAAAACACGGCGTCTGGAGGTCAACATCGTCCCTCGGCCACGTCCGTCCCCTAACCGACCCCGCATCGACCCGTGGAGCTTCGTATCGGCCGGAGTGACGGACAGACCGGGCGCCAAGAAAGCCGTCAGCAGTCCCACGAGCCCTCGACTGGGGTACCAGCCCTCGCCCACAAACCCCTTCACAAACTGTGACCCCTTCCCTTCCCCGGACTGCGATCCCTTTAATCTGAAGGTCGACCCTTCTATGAACTCGGACCACTCCTCGACCTTTGACCCCTTCTCGGCCCCCTTCCCCACCTCGCGCTCGGCGCCCTGCTCCACCAACGGCAGTCCCAATCTGTCCCTGAGGGTGGCGCCGCTGAACCCGGCCGACTCTCCGCTCATAGACCTGAGTTGGATGGGCATCAGCCGGCCGCTCGACGGCACCAAAGAGAGGGTCCATCCTCACCGGAGCCTCGGCCTCAGTCCGTTCAGATCGCCGGCGCCGCTCAGAGACGACCGCTTCTGAACACTGTCCCATAAACGAGGGTCCATGCCAATTCTGGGAAAGAAACCAAGGAGATTTCCATTTGACCCAGTACTGCTGATGATCTAAATGCTCATTCAGTGAAACCTCAGTGTCTTCCTCTCTTGACTGGTTGGTCTTCCTGTCTTCCGGCACTGTCTCAGGGTCCTCATGGCCTCTAGTTGCGCTTAAGTAGATCCGCACACGTTGCATCGCTTTATTTGGTCTCAAAAGTGATGCAGTCATTGTCGAATGATTTCAGATTGATTCTATGTTTCAGCCCACATTCGTCTCTGTATCAAGTTCTTGTGCGTTCCATAATTCACGTCACGCATTCCTGAATGAGTCGAGAAGCGTTCTGCTGACCTCTCTGGTGGTGTTTGGGCAGGAGAAGTGGGCGGTTTTCTTAAATTAAAGGTGTTGAGTCAGAGATTATGGGGATGTATCAGCAGATATACAGATTATGAAATCATGTTTTAGATGCCCTCGTGTTGGCTCGCCAGATGTAGGACTGAAGAGCGTCAGGTAGTGTTTTAGTCAAAAGCAATACGGAAACCTCAAATCACTTTCATCATCAGTAGATTTGTCTGGTTTTTCAGTAATATTTAAATAGTCTTGAATCTAGGTTGGGTTTCCAGTACATAATATCTAAATATTCAAAAATCTAAACACATTTACTGGAGATGCAAACTGAAAAGTCTTGTTTTCCGATGAAAATGATCAAAATGAAGTGAGTTTATACTAGAGATCTGTTCATGGGGCAAGAAAACTGAACTCAGTTCAAAGGGAAAACAAGTTTATATTTCTTACTCCAGATTTCTTTCTTGTTTTAAGCAGAAAATTAAATTCATATTGATCGTTTTTAAAGGCAAACAAGACTTAATATCTTCAAGTCTTTTTGCTTCTCGAATAAATGTGTCTTTAAGACTGGTTAGATGTTTGCACTGGAAAACAAGACAGATAAAGCGAGTAAGAGCAGTGTTTAACTGATAATAAGCGCCTGAGGAACACTATAGTGATGAGAGGATGTTCCTCTAAGTGTTCATTGGTTTCTCCTGCTGTTCTTTGACTGTAGATCCGATCCAGATCTGATGACTCTGGTCTGCTCTAGCTCCCCCTGCTGGTCGCTCTCCTCTCTGATGTTCTTCCTAACACTGAGAGTCCTCCGGGAGGCCATGCAGTGGGGCGGGAGACGCTGAGCTGAACCGTGGCCTCCTCTGGTGCTCCATCACCGTACGCTTGTAGAGCAGAGCATATTTACAAATGTCAGATCATTCTAAGTGACTCGTTTTTAGATATTTTGTGTATTATTTCAGATTTTAGATGCAGTAATAACTACATAAAGCAGTGCAGCATAAAATACTGATCAGTCTGTGAATGTCATAGAGTGAATTTGGTGTATTTAACACCGCAAACCATCAGCTATCAGCACCGTAACCTCAGCTAGAATAGTGTGAATATGTGTTCACCTGATTCTCGTTCGGCCTGCACAGACGCTGCTGAGCATCTGTCATTCTCCTCCGTTCGCATCGGATCGCCTGCGGTTTCCTCTCTGTTTCTCATCAGAGCGAGCAGAAGTCATTGCAGCCCTTCGGTCAGACATCAGTCCACCGCTGAGAGTGCTTTATTACCTGAACTCGTCCTCCTGAACAACCCCACATCCAGCGCTGAGAGTGTGTATTAGTCGTGTTTTAGGTCTTTGTGTGTCGCCGCAGGTTCATGTTCACACGAGATCGAGGGCTTGACGGTGAAAATCTTTCTGCGTATGGAAGCTCATTTCCGCCACGGAATAAAAAAAGTCATTGTCACAGTCTTACAATTAATGTCTCGCAGATCTGAGTTCATGTCTGAGTTAAAAGGGAGAGTTCACCCAAAAATGAAAATTGCCCCATTATTTACTGACCCTCAAGCCATTCTATCTGTGTATGACTTTCTTCTTTCAGACAAATCCAATCAGAGTTATATTAAAAAATATCCTAGCTTTATAATGGCACTGAATGGGTGTTTCTGTTCAACAGTCCAAAAGAAGTCCAATAAAGTGCATCTATCATCATAAAAAGTATCCTTTGCTACATTCTTCATCATCTGCCGGAATGAACGCGTGTATGACAGTCAGCGCAAGCTAGAAATTATGGTTTATAAAGTTTTAAATATGGATATGTTTCTTACACAAATGCATTGATTCGCTACAGGAGGCCTTTATTCACCCCCCGAGCCGCGTGAGACACTTTTTATGATGATGGATGCGCTTTATTGGACTTCTTTTGGACTGTTTTTCTTAAACAAATGTTTTGTTTCATTATAAAGCTAGGATATTTTTTAATATAACTCTGAATGGACTCGTATGAAAGAAGAAAGTCATACACAGATAGGATGGCTTGAGGGAGAGTAAATCATGGGGTCATTTTCATTTTGGGGTGAACTAATCCTTTAAGTCTCAACGGAGAGATATAAACATAGAATTGTCAGAAAAAAAAATTGCAGGATAAAGTGTTGCAATAACTTTTTAAATGTTTTTTTTTTATTCTGTGGCGCAAGCAAGCTTTCAAAAATTGTTTTCATCACAGAAAAAAAAATATTATGTTTCTTTAGTGAGATAATAATAATTGTTTTCATGAATTTTTATATTATAAAAGTAATTTTTTTCTTTTATTTTTGAATATTGAATTTAAAAAAATATTTTTATAATATACATATATTTAATTCAGAATTGTGACATAAAAACTTGCAATTGCTTTTTTATTCTGTAGCGGAAACAAGCTTCCATAGAATGGTGAGATTTAAACTCAGGATTCAGAGAAAGAAGAAAACACCATTAAAGTTGCTCGATTTTAATAACACAGTATTCCAAGATAAAAAGGTCCAGAATTGGGAGATACTGAATTGGGAAAAAAAGTCAGAATTGCGAGATGTAAACGTGAGAATTCCCAGATATGAATTCAGAATTGTGAGATAAAAAGTTGCAATTAGCTTTTGTTATGTATTTATTTATTTATTATAACTAACGTAGCGGAAAATAGTTTCCATAAGAACTCACGTTTATAACTTGCAATTGTGAGATATAAATTCACAATTTAGAAAAGTTGCAGTTAGCTTTTCATGTTTTGTTCTGTGGTGAAAATAAGCTTCCACAGATATGGAGCGCTCCTGCTGGAGCTTCACAAACACCTCCGTGAGCAGGTGCTTTCTCCTCATCAGTGATGATGACGTCAGGGTCTGTGCTTCGGCTGGTCTCTGATGTGGTGATGTCGTGATGGTGTTTGCTTCGGCTGGTGTGTGGACCTGAGAGGCGTGTGATTCACGGACTCAAACACGGCGTGACTTCTGTCCTAATGGGTGCTTTAACACACTGGATTCAAGAGATTTTAAGGGTCAGAGACACAGTCCACGTTAGGATGCTTTATTATATTTTACATTAAGACATATCTTTAGGTTTAGTTCAGTTCTTCACTGGAGTTATGGGTGCTGCAAAGGGCCAAATCTCTGCTTTACAGTGTCAGAGTTAGACTGTGTGTGCCTTGATTGAAAAGAGATTTATCTGCACAGTTCTTCCTTTGAATTCTTCTTTTACGCTCATGGTTTTTGAGATGTCCTCGACCAAAACACTCCAGGCGTCTCTCAGGCTCTCGGACGTTCACGCTCCTCTTCCACTACCTGCTAAAAACTTGCTGATTTGAGGGAGAATCGTGTGTGTGAGGGGAAGGTGTCTTGCTGAGGATGATTCATGTTTAATTGAAGCTTACTGCGATATATTCAGATCTGGAGAAGCCTGTATAACATCTGTTGTGTGATTGTGTGTGAGTGTGTTATTCTCAATGGGCTGGGCCTAATCACTCCATTACTGTGTGTGTGTGAGTGTGTGTGTGTGTGTGTGTTTCTGTGTTGTAGGGTGAATGTTTATTTTGCTAATTGTAATGGTTTTTAACCTGTGGAACTTTTAAATTTAATAAGAAAGAAAGAAAAAAAGAGAAAAAGACTTCAAAAAGGAGCAAGACCAAATAAAATTTAACTCAACTCTAAACCTGTGCCTGTGTTTGTGTTTCACACCATCTGTAATGAACTTGGGAAAAGATGCAATTTAGTTTGTGAGAAACTGAAAATCTATAAATCATGGTAAAGTTTAAATATTAACAATACTGTATATAATTCAGTATGAGCATGAATAAATGTGGCTAGTGTTATTTTAGTTTCATTGAGATATTTGTGTTTTATTTTTTAATGAATAATACATTTATATATATATATATTAGTGATTTTAGTATGTTAAGTTAAACTAAATAAAAATGAGAAATGCCTTAAGTCAGTTGAGTTATTTTATTTCAGTATTTATTTATTGTTGTTTGTAGTTTTAGTTATAGTTTTCGTTAGCTATAATAAACCTGCTGTGGAATCGGCAATAATTAGTTCAAATGTGCGAGACTGCAACAAATGGGATTTATTGCTGATAAATATATAAAGCTGGAAACTCGTTCAGTTTAGTACAGAACTCTGTCCTGTTATATAGATGTATTTTAAAGTGAAACTAAACATTTTATATAAATGGTGATTTTAAATGTGATTTTTGTTTATTTTAGTGTCTGTGAACCTGAGGTGTTTCATAACTGTTCTCAGCATTATTATTATTGTTGTGTTGAGAGTCCGTGTCTCCTGCAGGAGACGCTGTAATTCTTCTCTGATGTGATGATTGTGGTGTGTTTCAGATGCTGCTGTGTCTCTGAATCAAACATGCTCTGTGAATGAGAAACACGTCATCAGCTCAGTAAAATCCCTTTCTGTCTCCTGATCTTCTCACCGTAGACGTACTGTATGCTGCGCTTCTATGATGCAGAGACATCTGGTAGAAATCAGATGGAGATAGAATTTTTGCATAATTCCAAATGAATAGATTATGATCCACAAATAAATATAAAGAGGTTAACAAAAATGAAACATATTGACAGATAAATGGAATGAGATCCACAAATAACTCGAAGGTGTGAATGAAAACGAGTGATTCGGACACTGAGTGCACCGGAAGGACGCCTGTTTAACCCTCAAAATATTGTTTTCAAATAATGTTTTATTACATGAAATAGCTTCAATCATACAAATCAAAGTAAAACAAAGTTCTTAGGGAAGCCAGAATGGAAAATGGTCAAATAAGTAGTTTTTCTATAAAATTATGATTTTCTGTTCTATTTAAATGCACATTTCTTTTAGAAATGATTAAATTTAGACACTCAGAACTCATTGAAAGCAAATCTTAGTTTTTCTCTTGATTTAATTCAAATTGTTTGTTTCCCCCACGGCATGAACGGTTATGATGTTTTTGTGAGCGTTCCCACCAATGCCTATCAAGTCAGTAAGGTTGGATAAATTATGTGCAGTGATATCTTACAAAGATTTAGATTTATTTATTATTTTTCCTCTATATAATGTTGACTTGTGAATACAACTTGGTTTCATTAAGCTAGCATGTATGACAACTAGCCCCGCGTTAGGTTACTCTTTTCTGGAGCCTTTCCTTATCCATTGAAGCGAAGCGTCTGCTTTTGTGTTCCACAGAAGAAACCGAGTCATTAATGATGACGGAGTTCATTTCTGGATGAACGGATTCTGTAGTTTTGCTCGGAAACGCTCCATCCGGATGAGCGCCGTGACCTTCTCTCTTCACCTTTTCTCTTTGAGAGTGTTTGAGTCACTTCACAGCAGCGTTTCACTCTGAACTGAGTGTTTCTGAAGGGCCCCGGGGCCCTCAGCCCTTCCGTGAGTCCAGCAGAGAGTTCACTCCTGCACCGCAGTCACAAAACACCCAACAAAATACACAACTATTAACACCAGACTCAACAGGAACATGGTCAGTTTTGATCCTTTACCTGCAGTCAACAGGGTTTAATGTCATCAGTCGCATTTCTTTTATCTGCTGTGAAATCTATTAGCGCCACATCGTTTGTACTTTTTTTTTTCTTTCATTGGTTATTTATCACTCATGTTTAACAGCAGGTGAAATGACGTATCTGAATTTATGGCTGACATTTATTTATTATTATTATTACATGCAACACATATTTAATTGTGTCTTAGCAGCTGTAGATGCCAGTGTGGTGCCCAATGTCGACCCCCTGCCAAATCATTACCCCAGTATTGTTGCTACACCTAATCCTAACCCCACCCCACACCTACTCCTGAAACTACAAAACTTTTGTCTCAAATTTTTTTTCTCCTTCTCCAATTTTTATATCTACCAAAAAACCCTGCCAAATCATTATCACACCCAAAAAATAAAAAATTTATCTCCTTTTTTTCTTGCATGCAGTACCAACATCAGACACCAGGTGCCGCAATCATTAAGCACTAAAGCAACTGCTTACACTATTTTCTTTTATGATCTGAGAATGTTTAGCAAATAAAATGAAGACACTCAGGTTACATTTATCATTCACTGTATCTAAACGCACTAGACACTAGACTCTTTGCCCATCAGTACTTGGCCAAGTTTTTTTTGGAGAGAGGGAAAAAAAGCCTATTCTGTGAGCCACAGTGCAAAGTTGATGTATTTCCTCAGTGACAAGCATGGATCTCTTCTTCATGGCCTTCCTCTCAGGAGAAACCTCTGACGTTTTTCAAAACAATGTTGGCAAGTACCTTTTTCTGCTTCATTGAACTCTTATCTTGCACCAGATTAGCAACCTCTGAATTAAATTTTTTAACTTAAGCCCTTGTACATTTTGTTATATGCATGTTCTGCCATAATTGTACTATACCTTTTGTCTAATTTCTACACAATACTTAACGACCATTGTTTGTCTCTGTTAGTTGTGCATGGAGCATAAGATAATGGTCCAAATTCTTACATGTACATTTGTGAGATTATTTAAAATGTAACAGGAATTGTAATCTACTGTTGTTTTTTTTAGGACTGAAAGTGACACACCCCAGATTTCCATCGGATTCTGACTGTGTTGGCAGAAGACGGCCAGAAATCTCTATTTAGATGGTTTTTACAGCTCAAGTACAACTTTGATTTTATTCTTCACAGATCTCTGAAACCAAAACTACAGTCACTAAAAATCTGCGGATGATGAAAGTCAAGGCTGTTTGAGATTTAGAAAGCTTTAGAATTGCCCGGTTTAGCCCCATTTCTTTA
>NC_056578.1:3785516-3803016 GCF_018340385.1 Cyprinus carpio | reverse complement strand
TAAGGCCTGAACCGCAATGTGAAAAACGAAGTCAAGGTGCAGAACATGAAAAATAACACCAGTGTCTCCTGAGGTCCTCAAGTTTTTTTTTCGTTTCCGAATTCATTTGTCTTTCTCCAAAATCATTTTTCTCTCAAACACAGTTTTTCATGTTTTGGCTCAGGGCTTTTGTTTGTTTCCCTCTTTTTCGTGTTGCCTATTGAGGAAAAAAAAAATTAAGAGAATTTATTTATTCTTTTTATTTTTTTTTGGAGATTTTTATTAATATTAGACTTTTTTTCTCCACATTGCGGTTCAGGGCTTCCATTCAATATAAATCATGCTGTAAAAGATGAACTGTTTTTGACAGTCTGAACTGAGTCATATCATGTGATACAGTGGTCAGAGAGGTGAGTCTGTGTTTGTATGCAGACCAACAATGAAAACCAGGCCTGTCGCAGCGGGACGATTGATCGGATCACTGTGGACCATAGGATAGTGATTAATGATCAGTGATAGGAAATAAAACTAATATTTACTGGCATCTATAATTAATGAATTGACATACCAATAAAAATGATAAGGAATAATACATTATAATAAAATATAAATTAAACATATCTGCCAATTTTACTGTATTTTTTTTTTTTTTTTTTTTTTACGTCAGTCTAAGTCTGATATTGGAATCATATCAGGACTCCAGTTCATGATAACAAAGGTTTCTTTTCTGGTCCTTGCAATGTTTTCAGCTTCATTTTAAATACTGAATAAGAAATCATGTGGCATTATGAGGATCAAACACTCACATAAATGTGTTTTTACAAGTCCAGAATTACACTCCAGTTTACCCTCTCAAAGTGTTTGTGTTGAGCTGAAGTGAGGAAGATCTGAAATAAGCACATGACACGGGGTGTAAGAAGTATATAACCAATTGTATTCCCTTCTGTTAATATACGTGTATGCAGATTCATCTCACTGGAACACTCTACAATAACATTTAGAAAGAACAAGAGAGCTGAGGAGAAACGTAACTGAACAGGAACGGAAATAATGGAGACACATTCACACAGACAAACAAGCGCACGACCGCTCACACAAACACAGAGATGGAAGAGTGAAATCAAATGATGATGATGTCATCCTCATTGAGTGAGTATGGAGTATGAACAGCCCTCCACACACTGGGTAAAGTGAGCGACATGATTCAAACGGAGGATAGAGTAAGACGATCAAAAACTCCAGGATTCAAGGAGATACTTCTCCCGCCTGGCAAAGGAAATGTTCTCTTGTAAACCAAATCACATTTTGCTGTTTAATATTCAAAGGAGCATCTGCTTTCTGAAATCCAATTCACTGATCTTTGCATTTCATTGCATTTTCTTTCTTTTTCTTAGGGATGATAATTAGGAAAAACACATCTCTTTTAGCATTGGGATGAGATTCAGATATTTAGACATTTCACAAACTGTTTTAAACATTTTCTTTTCAATGCAGAGTTTAGTTCTTTTAATAGAGTTGAGAAAACTAGAATACTAAAGTTCAAGATGCACATCTTCCAAGTAACAGGCCATTTCGTCTTTCTTTCAAGAGAGTTTGTTCCATTAAATGTGCAAAGTTTATACCTACTTTCCTCCTGAGAGAACGTGGTCAAAGACGCAGGAGAGTTCACGTTCCCTACGTGGAATGTACATTAACTGGAACATTACTGTCTTTTCCCTTTGACATGACAAAATAAAAAAGAACGCACGCACACATACATAGAAAACAAAACAAAAGACATCCTAGTATCCTGCTCTGCTGTTTCCACTGATATGGTTTGTTGATGTAATGTGGGTCTTGATCAATCGTGCCAGACTTCCAGATGCTTGTGTCCCTTTGTCTTTTCAAATATCTGTATATGACTATATCTATTTGCTGTTGGGGGTTTCAGGTTCTTGAATGTGGAGCAGAAACCAAGATCCTCAGCGGGTCCAGGACAGAGCCCAGTGGAACCCCAAAAACACAGGACGAATATTTGCTGGAACACGGGGCGACCGCAGACCTCCGGGAGTTCCACAGATGTTTCGCTAGTTGTAACGGTTTGAGATATAGATATATATTTATTTGACTCCACAGAAACAGTTTTTGTCTCTTTTCATTTTGAATACCACATGCTGGAAACACAACAGAATTACGTTGCATCTGCTCCTGAGCACCAAGGACAAGGAGAAAAAGAGACCAAGCCAAGAAAGGGTGCGGGGAAAGAGAGAAAGAGAGAAACGAAGGGAGCGGAGGATGAAAACGTGAAGCACTTGGAAAGAGAGGGAGACGGATTTGACACAGAGCTGGTTTGGCAGTATTACGGAGGAGTGTGACTGCTAAACGTTTTCGGCACCATCTGTTCCTGAAATGTCACCTAAGCCAAGCCGTTCCAACTGAACTGCTCTCATTCCCAAACGATTCTCAACCGCATCCAATGCTCTGATGGAGCAACAATGGATTGTACAAGCAGCCTGGCGTACACAGGGGTTTCAACATCAGGTGAGGAGATGATCTGAATATTGAGGACTCACATAGTATTTACAAAGAACAAACTAGAGCGTCAAATTACATGTGAGGGAAAAAAAACACTTTTCTCGAATACAAAATGTTTGCAGAGTTTCTTTTTTGTAATAAGGATTATCTATCAAAAATGGAAATGAGGGAGGGGATGATTCCAAACCTTAGACACTTTTGAACTCTTTAGGTTTTGCTGGAAATGAGGCCAACAGCTAGACAAGACAGGAAATTAAAGAAGACTGATGTCAGAGCTCTAAATGTGACCGGTAAACTGCCAACAAATACCTGGACCTCCCTTTCCATTCCTCATCCTATCTCTCTCATTCTCCCCCTCGCTTCCGCATCGGTCCCTCTGGAGGCCGAGCTCAGACGTAATACTCCTTGTCTTTGTTTTTCTTGCTCTTTGTGCCCGTCTTTGCGCCGGGCTGCTTCTCCTTCACTAGGGTGCCGTTGCTTTGCGTGGCCGAGTTGCTGATGTAGTTGCGACTCTGGTCCACCTGGTAGGAGCCTTCGTCGCGGTTGCGGTACTTGTACATGGCGTAGAGCAGGATGAGGATGCAGAGGGCGGCTGCGGCCACGATGCCCACCACCATGCCCGTCGTACTACTGGACTCTCGGATCACCTCCACCGCTCCTGGAGGCCCTCGGTCTGGTGACGAGGGGTCTGTAGTGGGCACATGGGGGAAATTGGGAGGATATGTTATACCTGGATTGTGTCGATGCCGCCCGCCGTGTTCAGGGTCTCCCGACGGCTGTATGGGCGGCAGCAGCACCTGGTCACGGGTGTTCATTTTACCCGCAGGGATGTTGGGGCCACTGTTGATGCCAGGTTTGAGCCGGGACACCGGGGGGGCCGTGGGGGTTAATGGGAGTGGCGGCCGATGGGAGTTGGGCAAACGGGCGAAGGGCCGGTCGCCTCGGGGGTTCCCGGCCGCAGGGGGAGGGGGGAGTACCGTCCGATCAGTGACGAGGGGGGAGTTTTTATAGTAGTCCTCATCGTCGGACTCCGTCATCTCGCCCGAACCGTAGGCCGAGACCTCCATGGGCTCTTCGCAGTCCTCCTGGTCCAGCGGACAGGGGGGCCGGACGGGCAAGGGGAGAGACTCTTTGGTGGTCTCGAACAAGGTGAGGAAGGGGCGATAGGTCGGGGGCGGGGGAATAACGGGGTAATGTGTCACAATTGACGGGGGGTCAAGGGAATCCACAGTTATAATTGGCAACACTAGTTCACCTCCTAGGATGAAAGAGAGAAGGAACACGGTGTTAGTTGGAACCTGAGCAAACGAGTGCACAAGAGAGAGAGAAGAGCCATCATTAGAATGGTTAGCACTAAGACTTAATGAGGTTAGTTCTAAAGTTAGTTTCGTTAGCATCTATTTAAAATCAGACTATGAACAGCTAGGCTAAGGCTAAGGCATTACAGTTGTATACATTACAGGGTTAGAATACTACAGAGAAACATTTAAAGTTAAGTATGTGCTAACCAACTATCCAGTGCATAAGCTAGAATGTACATTCAGATCAAGCCTACAAAAACAGTTCTACGTCTGTGCTAATGCTAACGCTTACTGTGCTAACCTCCACTCACTGACTGCATGTTTAAGAAGAGAGCAAACCACGTAGTACAGGTCACTTACATCAACAAATTGGCCGCATGATTTTTGCATGAAAAAAAAAATTACAAAAAGAAAGCTGTGTAAGATTGTTCTCTGATAGTGATAAACAAATTTCAGCCCATGTTTCAAAGTAGGTAAAATGTTTTGAATTCATCATTCAGTGAACGTTTTCCCAGAGCTCATAAAGCTCATAATCCCCGCTCCCCGTTGGCATGGTGATAGCTCGCTAATGATGAGGATCTATATGCAAAACTTCCCACTCTCACCCCGGGGTACCGAAGGTGATATTTTCAAATTACTGTCCCACAAGACTTTCCCCCCAAAACACAGACCAAATCTTTCAAGATAATTATTCATAAGTCTGTCCCTTGGAAATCTCATCTCATCACCATGAATAACAAAAGCCTGTTTTTCTCCAGAACTGGCTTGTCAAAGAATGTCAAAAATTGAAATTATACAAGATGTAAAGTATTCATTAGGATTAAGTTCAGAATTGTGAAACAGTTTCATATGTGGCATCAACACCTGAGATGGAGCATGAATCTAGGAAAACGGTGTGCAGAAGAGATTGTTCAGTTTAAACACAATGCACATCATTGTTATTCACATGATGAGGCGAATTAGTGTGACAAACATTGCTTAGGGGGGAAGGACTGTTCAGCTGTGATCTGTGCGCTTTGGGAAACCTCCTCAAACCATGGCATCAACATGGCACCCTCCCCTTAACCAGAAGAACCTTCAAAAAGAGTTTCCTGTTTGCATATTGATGAACAAAGTCATTAAGCTCAAAGAAACTGAAAGAATCTACCAGGAGAAAAGGTGATATTAACATTCAGAACACACATAGGTCTGTTAGAAGCTGAAAAGGAAACAGTATGTTAATGACATCTTTCACAGAATCTGTCCCACCCAACAGCCCCAATGTAGAGCCGTGTGTCTGCGGGTTGAGAGTCTGGGGAATGGTTCACCGAGAAGATCGGTATAAATTTAATGCCCGTTCACCGCTGTCAAATCTTTTATATCCATCACTAGAAAACGCCACCGGAGGCAACCGGCCGTTTAGAGGAACAATCTGTCAAGGGCGCCGAATGGAGTCTGATAATTCAGTAACTGACACTGCTGGTTTGTGAATTATACGAGCCAATGTGTTAATGTGCCACCGGGCACAACAATATTTCCTGCTTTTATTAAGTTTGTTGGAATATCTTATGATACGCAAGAAAAATTCAGAGCAAACTGTTCCCAGAGAGGGCAGAATCGATTACTCTGAGAGGAACCTTGAATCCTGATGATTATCCTCTAGTATCTTCTCTAAATCGCACTTGAAGGAAGCTGATGGAAACAAGCAAGGAGATCTGTATGACAAACCTTCTCAGACTTTCAATCCGCAGAAAATGTGAATCTGTGAACATGTACACAACACATCAGCTTGTCAGTCGCTGCTGTGCATCTGTGTTTTCGTGACAAATCTTGTTATAGATTAAAAACCATTGTTCCAGTCTGTGATTGGTCAAACTTTGCCTCCTGTGACAGTTGCGTTGACAACAAGACCAACATCAGAATAGCATCATGACTCATGTGTACAAACTAACATCTCACATCCTCAGCGCAGAGCACTTGTTTCATGATGATTGTCTGGAGTGAGCAAGTTCCACCGAGAGCACCATCAGTAACTAGAGGTATGACTGCAGCTTATTCATGGTTCACTCCTTTACTTTTATTTCTTAAACTCCAACAAATAACACTTATGTCTGTCTCCCGCAAATCCATCACGAGAGATGCAATTTAAGTCAGACAAACCGCAAGAGACACATCGTACTTTAACTGGCAAATTAAATGTCATTAATAGTCAGAAATAAATCTGATGCATAGAATTAAATCACTAAACCTGAACTAAAACAGATCACCTGCATCAACTCAGAGTAAGAATACACACTTTTGTGCTTATACTACACTTTTGAGACAAGAGAAAATGGAAATACAAGCAGCAAACACAGCAACAAAACAAAAGTACATTAAAAACATCTCTGAAAGCTCTTTCTCTCCTTTACTGAATTCATGATCAGTGATGGGTAAGATACTCTAAACAAGTAATTAATTACTAGGTACTAATCACATCTTCGACAGTAATTAGATTACTCTAAAATATTGCATCCCATATCAACCTCGACCAGTTAAACAACACAAGGAGAGACATAAAATGGCTCATTTCATTATTTCAAATATATATCTGAAATAAGTATTTAATGTCTTTAAAAGTCACATTAAATCATCAATTTTATAACATTAGATGTTAATTTTTGATGTCCAGTCACTATTGTCTTGTAAAGAATTTGTTTCATAGTTTATAAAGTATTTGATGCATTACATGAGAAGTAACAGCAAATTAAATTACAGAAAAACTAAGAGTAATCCCTCTCTGTAATTAAATGCATTGCATCCAATATTGTTCATGATTCTCAGCTATTCTCAGCTAAGTATAAATGAACTGCAAATGATGATTTTCTTCAACAGTATTTTTGTCATGTTTTGCACTACAAATATCTTAACTTCCTTAAATTATGTTACATTTTCTTGAGAAGCAAATTTAAGTCAGTCTTGTTTTCTGAAAAATGTATGATCTAATGTTTAGATATTTGTACTGGAAAACAAGACAAACATAATGAGGAAGAAAATGTTTTGCAGTGTAAATGTTATTCGAGTTCTGGAGCAGAACCCTGAGAGTCGAATGGATGATCTACTGGATCACATTCATGACAAGACGAGCAGCACTGCGATCAGTACAATGACAGAAACTGCTATGTCCAGAAAAGGTCTGGCTTATTTTGGACATTCAGGAGCCTGTTTACATTCACACGCAGTAATGGAAGCCGAAAATCTGACTGTTTATTGCCACAGGCGCTCGGTGGGGAAGGCTGAGATTGGAGTGGTCTCTTTCTTAGCTAATTTGATTTAGAAGCTGAACATTAGAGCGATGGCGGCGGTGAGACTGACCCAGCGCTTAATAATTGACAACAGAAGACACCGGGAGCCCAGATGCTCAGAGAGATGAGATTAACCCTATAAATGTACTCACTTCACATCAAACCTTACCACACATTTCATATGCGGCATGCTGAAATATTTATATTTGTTTTGTTAGACTTGTTTTTGCAACTAATAAATTAAGATTATCTTGGTTATATACAAAAACACAAAGAGCTGCTTTATTGTTGCTATAAAGCCAATCAAAACCAACTTAACCTGCCTCTAGTTCTTAGATATGCTGGTTGAAAGTCTCTTCAGATCCCAATAACAATCACTAAGTTAGAGCATTTTACGTTTAACGATCAGACTGTTGTGGGATTGCGTGTGATGATCAGACTGTTGTGTGTACGTGTGTAACAGTCAGACTGTTGTGTGTTTGTGTGTAACTGTCAGACTGTTGTGCATTTTTGTGTAACGGTCAGGCTGTTGTGTGTTTGGATGTGTGTATCAGACTGTTGTGCGTTTGTGTGTAACGGTCAGACTGTTGTGCGTTTGTGTGTAACTGTCAGACTGTTGTGCGTTTGTGTGTAACGGTCAGACTGTTGTGCGTTTGTGTGTAATGGTCAGACTGTTGAGGGATTGTGTGTAACGGTCAGACTGTTGTGCGCATGTGTGTAACGGTCACACTGTTGTGGGATTGCGTGTGACGATCAGACTGTTGTTTGTATGTGTGTAACAGTCAGACTGTTGTGTGTTTGCGTGTAACGGTCAGGCTGTTGTGTGTTTGCGTGTAATGGTCAGACTGTTGTGCGTAACAGTCAAACTGTTGTGCGTTTGTGTGTAATGGTCAGACTGTTGAGGGATTGTGTGTAACGGTCAGACTGTTGTGCGCATGCATGTAACGGTCACACTGTTGTGGAATTGCGTGTGACGATCAGACTGTTGTTTGTATGTGTGTAACAGTCAGACGGTTGTGTGTTTGCGTGTAACGGTCAGACAGTTGTGTGTTTGCATGTAACGGTCAGGCTGTTGTGTGTTTGCGTGTAACGGTCAGATTGTTGTGCGTAAAGGTCAAACTGTTGAGTGTTTGTGTGTAACGGTCAGACTGTTGTGCGTATGTGTGTAATGGTCAGACTGTTGCGGGATTGCGTGCAACGGTCAGACTGTTGTGCGTATGTGTGTAACAGTCAAACTGTTGAGTGTTTGTGTGTAACAGTTAGACTTCTGTGTGATTGTGTAATGCTTAGACTGTTGTGGGATTGCATGTGATGATCAGACTGTTGTTTGTATGTGTATAACAGTCAGACTGTTGTGTGTTTGTGTGTAACGGTCAGACTGTTTTGCGTTTGTGTGTAATGGTCAGACTGTTGTGCGTATGTGTATAATGGTCAGACTGTTGTGCATTTGTGTGTAACGATCAGACTGTTGTGCATTTGTGTGTAATGGTCAGACTGTTGTGCGTTTGTGTGTAACGGTCAGACTGTTGTGCATTTGTGTGTAACGATCAGACTGTTGTGCATTTGTGTGTAATGGTCAGACTGTTGTGCGCGTATGTGTGTAACGGTCAGACTGTTGTGCATTTGTGTGTAACGGTCAGACTGTTGTGCGTATGTGTGTAACGATCAGACTGTTGTGCATATGTGTGTAACGGTCAGACTGTTTTGTGCATTTGTGTGTAACGATCAGACTGTTGTGCATTTGTGTGTAACGGTCAGACTGTTGTGCGTTTGTGTGTAACGATCAGGCTGTTGTGCGTTTGTGTGTAACGATCAGGCTGTTGTGCATTTGTGTGTAACGGTCAGACTGTTGTGCATTTGTGTGTAACGCTCAGACTGTTGTGCGTTGTGTGTGTAACGATCAGGCTGTTGTGTGTTTGTGTGTAACGAACAGGCTGTTGTGCATTTTTGTGTAACGGTCAGGCTGTTGTGCGTTTGTGTGTAACGATCAGACTGTTGTGCATTTGTGTGTAACGGTCAGACTGTTGTGCATTTGTGTGTAACGGTCAGACTGTTGTGCATTTGTGTGTAACGGTCAGACTGTTATGCGTTTGTGTGTAACGATCAGACTGTTATGCGTTTGTGTGTAACGATCAGACTGTTGTGCGTTTGTGTGTAACGATCAGGCTGTTGTGCGTTTGTGTGTAACGATCAGACTGTTATGCGTTTGTGTGTAACGGTCAGACTGTTGTGCATTTGTGTGTAACGGTCAGACTGTTGTGCGTATGTGTGTAACGATCAGACTGTTGTGTGTTTGTGTGTAACGGTCAGGCTGTTGTGCGTATGTGTGTAACGATCAGACTGTTGTGCGTTTGTGTGTAACGATCAGGCTGTTGTGCATTTGTGTGTAACGATCAGACTGTTGTGCATTTGTGTGTAACGGTCAGACTGTTGTGCATTTGTGTGTAACGGTCAGACTGTTGTGCGTTTGTGTGTAACGATCAGACTGTTATGCGTTTGTGTGTAACGATCAGACTGTTGTGCGTATGTGTGTAACGGTCAGACTGTTGTGTGTTTGTGTGTAACGATCAGGCTGTTGTGCGTTTGTGTGTAATGACCAGACTGTTGTGCGTTTGTGTGTAACGATCAGACTGTTGTGCATTTGTGTGTAACGGTCAGACTGTTTGTGCGTTTGTGTGTAACGATCAGACTGTTGTGCGTATGTGTGTAACGGTCAGACTGTTGTGTGTTTGTGTGTAACGATCAGGCTGTTGTGCATTTGTGTGTAACGGTCAGACTGTTGTGTGTTTGTGTGTAACGGTCAGACTGTTGTGTGTTTGCGTGTAACGGTCAGGCTGTTGTGTGTTTGCGTGTAACGGTCAGACTGTTGTGCGTAACGGTCAAACTGTTGAGTGCTTGTGTGTAACGTTCAGTCTGTTGTGCGTATATGTGTAATGGTCAGACTGTTGTGGGATTGCATGTAATGGTCAGACTGTTGTGCGTATGTGTGTAACGGTCAGACTGTTGTGCGTATGTGTGTAACGGTCAGACTGTTGTGCGTTTGTGTGTAACTGTCAGACTGTTGTGCGTTTGTGTGTAACGGTCAGACTGTCGTGCGTTTGTGTGTAACCGTCAGACTGTTGTGCGTTTGTGTGTAACGGTCAGACTGTTGTGTGTTTGTGTGTAATGACCAGACTGTTGTGCATTTGTGTGTAACGGTCAGACTGTTATGCGTTTGTGTGTAACGATCAGACTGTTATGCGTTTGTGTGTAACGGTCAGAGACTGTTGTGCGTATGTGTGTAACGGTCAGACTGTTGTGTGTTTGTGTGTAACGATCAGGCTGTTGTGTGTTTGTGTGTAACGATCAGGCTGTTGTGCATTTGTGTGTAACGGTCAGACTGTTGTGTGTTTGTGTGTAAAGGTCAGGCTGTTGTGTGTTTGCGTGTAACGGTCAGACTGTTGTGCGTAACGGTCAAACTGTTGAGTGCTTGTGTGTAACGTTCAGTCTGTTGTGCGTATGTGTGTAATGGTCAGACTGTTGTGGGATTGCATGTAACGTTCAGTCTGTTGTGCGTATGTGTGTAACGGTCAGACTGTTGTGCATTTGTGTGTAACGATCAGACTGTTGTGGGATTGCATGTAACGTTCAGTCTGTTGTGCGTATGTGTGTAACGATCAGACTGTTGTGGGATTGCGTGTGATGATCAGACTGTTGTGCGTTTGTGTGTAACGGTCAGGCTGTTGTGTGTTTGCGTGTAACGGTCAGACTGTTGTGCGTAACGGTCAAACTGTTGAGTGCTTGTGTGTAACGTTCAGTCTGTTGTGCGTATATGTGTAATGGTCAGACTGTTGTGGGATTGCATGTAATGGTCAGACTGTTGTGTGTGTGTAATGTGCGTGTGTGATGGTCAGACTGTTGTGCGTATGTGTGTAACGGTCAGACTGTTGTGCGTATGTGTGTAACGGTCAGACTGTTGTGTGTTTGTGTGTAACGATCAGACTGTTGTGGGATTGTGTGTAACGGCAGACTGTTGAGTGTTTGTGTGTAACAGTTTGACTTTTGTGTGATTGTGTAATGCTTAGACTGTTGTGAGATTGCGTGTGATGATCAGACTGATGTGTGTACGTGTGTAACATGCATTTTTGTGTAACGGTCAGGCTGTTGTGTGTTTGTGTGTAACGTCAGACTGTTGTTGGATTGCATGTAATGTTCAGACTGTTGTGCGTATATGTGTAATGGTCAGACTGTTGTGGGATTGTGTAATGCTCAGACTGTTGTGTGTTTTTGTGTAATGGTCAGATTGTTGTGTGTTTGTATGTAACAGTTAGACTTTTGTGCGATTGTGTAACGCTCAGACTGTTGTGCGATTGTAGTTTCAGCTCATTATAAACTAGAGAATGGTTGGCAGGCTCCAGTGAGTGATATAATTAGGAGCATCTAACGAGGGCAGAGATTAATTAGCCCATCGGGATCAGCTGAGGTAAATACGTTTCTTTGGGACCCTGGAGTAGAAACGCAATGCGGAGATTTCCATCCATCTGTCCATCCATTCATCCCTCTCTCTGCCTCGTCTGTGGCTCATCCATCTCTCCCATGATACCAGCAAACGTGAGGAACATACCGATGCCATTCAGAGCCTCCCACCCTCTCTCTTGTCTCTCTGTGTTTTTGATTTGTACTTTCATCTGTCTTGTTTTCTTTCACTTTGTTGTCTTGCATTTGACGGTGAGTCACACAGTTTGTTTTCTCTCTTTGTCCTTTTGTCAGCTTCAGTGTGCAACAGAAATATTTGCTCTCAAAAACACAGATGAACTGCTGCCCACCCTCATATGGTTGCTATGGTGTGCCCTGGAGGTTGCCAGGGTGTTCTGGGTGGTTGCTAAGCAATTACTGAAGCATTCTTGGTGGTTGCTAGGAACATGCTGGCCTGTTGCTAAGGTTTTATAAATGGTTGCTAGGCAGTGGATAGCTGGATTCTGGCAAGTAAGATGTTGCTAGTGTGGATAGATAGACAGACAGACAGATGTGCCATGAGATCTGACCACAAACACACTGACCCGATGATAAGACCACCTCATTATCTCAATAACTGCTCCAGTACAGGGCTAAACCTCATCAATATTAGCTGATAGAAGACATGAGCCCAAATACAGACAACCGAATCAGGTAACATCTCTAACACTACACACACTTACTTCAGACGCAAACTGCGTAAGATAGAACAACTCGTTGTCAGATTATACATTGAAAGGAGTATGAGTTTTACAATGGCATGATAGGAATTCAAGTAAATCATCTCACTTAGTTTACTTAATTTATATGCATTCATCAGACAGAAGCATTGAACACCACTATCAGAGGTGAAAATGATCAAAGACATATTTTATGCTACAATATGCATTCAATAATAACTACCTTAATTTGGGTTTAATCTGTGACTGTCAACTTGAATTGAGGCATATTTTGTCCAATCACAGCTGCACATGTGATGGGATTTTGTGAGTGTGTGTGTGTGTGTTTACAGCACATAAAAACACACATAGACAGTAAGACTGACTCACCGTTTCCAGGCTCACACTCCTCGAGATCTTCATCATCACTTGGACATTCTGCTGACGCTACTAACAGATCGTCAGCATTCTGCAGACAGACAGGAGAGAGACAGACAGACACACACACACACAGAGTCAGTACAGTGTCCTTCAATACAATTCATTAAACACCATCCACATTCACACAGACAGCTGTCATATGATGATCCCTCACACACACAGTCCATTATTCAGGTGTCCATGTGTGTATATATACTGTCATATCTGAACACATCCCTGAATGTCTGCGGAGACCAGGACAACTAGATGAACCCTAGAGACAGATCCCCTGCGAAGACCTTGTCACCTCGACGACCATCGGCACAAGACCACTGGAACCAGACGAGTCCTCTGCTCAATCTGATCTGTGTTGCAGCCTGGAATTGAACTGAACTGGACCCGATTGAGCCTGGTTTCTCCCAAGGTTTTTTCTCTAATCTGTCACCGATGGAGTTTTGCTTCCTTGCCACTCTTGCCTTTGGCTTGCTTAGTTAGGGACACTTAATTTCTGGCAACATTGCTGACTTGATTGCACAAACACTATGAACTGAACTGAGCTGGACGATGACATCACTGAATAAACTGATAAACTGACTGTTTGTAATTGTCCTCTTGCATCATCAGCACACGTTTTTCCTGTTTGACTCTGTAAAGCTGCTTTGACACAATCTGTATTGAATAAAGCTCTATATAACACAGTAGACTGGAGGCCATCATCTCTGAGCCAAAGCTGCCAGACACCGCGTCTGAAATCATTCTCATCTGTTTCTCACGACATGCCAAATTCATTTCAGCATCTGAACATATTGAGAAAATGAGTCTCTCTGAGGAAAACACAGTCAGCGTTGATTGTTATTCAAACGATTAGGAATAAAAACTCTTCCAAAATGCAATTATTATGAGAAATATATATATATATATATATAAATAAAAGTGTGTGAACAGAATGTGTAGTTCACTGAACAGTCGTTTCACTGTGAACTGAACTCACTCTCTGCAGATTTATTTGACGCTCGCTCTCTCTGAACCGGCCGCAGGACACAATCCTGTTTTCTTTTAATTAGTTCTGAAAAGCTGCAGACTATTGTACTGAAGCCTGGAGTGTTTCTTCACTTATTTATTTCATAAAGTGATATTTATTAGAGACTACAACATTTGGAGTGCCGCAGACGAAAATCACATTTCAGCTTCATGTGTTTCTGTAACCCAACATGACACTGCAGTCGTACGGATCCGTTTAATTCGTCCTCTGCCCCGCGAATGCATTAATAACACCACAGTCTCGGAAACCCTCCCCAGTGGGAAAGGAAATGGAAAAAGGCTTTTGTTTTTCAGATATTAATGGGCCACTGTTTTGCATGTTTTTTTTTTGCCATAATCAAATGTCTCTTCTTATTGATTGAGGCTTTTGTTTTTGAATTTTTTTGTGTTTTCGGGACAAGAAGAGGAAAGCTAATAACCACAGGCAAACGCTGGCATGTGTTTTCATGTCTGCGTTTTCTCTGAAGCTTGGGATGAGTTATAGGATCACACGGCTCATGCTGCGGGTTATTGCTGTACATTTGACATTTCTGAGGGTTATTTTGAGACTGTAAGCAAACTCAGCGCTGACTGTAGGCCCGTCACGTCACGACAGCTTCATTTAAGCCACACGTCCATCCTGTTACAAAGCTTTGGAATCTGACTCCATTGGAGGAGCGCAGAGGATAAAGAACTGCAGAATGAATTCTACAATAATTCTGTTGCATTTCTACAACAGCCAGTGAATCATTCTGAATCAACCCAGCATCAAGACACAGGTGAAATATAACAAAATCTCTGCTAGACTCAACGATTTACCACAATAAACCAGAACTGTGATATAGCTTAGTGCAATTATAAAATCCAAAAGCAGTGATTTTATTAAATAAATATATATGCTGCGTGTTTCAGAGGAAAGAAGAGAAGCTTTTGGGGTTCCTGCAGTTTCCTGTCAAAATAAAATGTTAACATAAACATTAGTACCGTAATAATGTAAAATAAAATTATTATAAAATTTTTCCTAGATACTTGATTATTTAACAGAGAGATATTAAAATAGTAACATTTCTTATTTTGTTTTATCTAGTAATTTTTATAATTTTATTTTGTATTAATCATCATCATCATAGTTATTATTTTATAATCATATTGATACATAATCACAGTCCTAAAAGGACAAAAAAAAAATCATATTATAAATCACAATTTTTATCATAAAAATTACAATGTGATTTTTCTTTGAGCCGTGCAGCTGTAAATGTTTTAACATTTGAAAATGAGGAAATTTAGACTCTTTTATTAAGAAATTTGTTATAAAAACAAAAATGGTTGTAAAATAAAATGTATTATTATTATTATTTCATAGACATACTGATACATGCCTACATTGTGATATAATCACAAAATTAAGGGCCGAAATGTGCTGCCTGCAAAGAAAAAGAGAATATAAGCGGAGACCACAGTGTCTGTTGTTTTTATTATCAGTGTTTTTACTGATTCATTAAAAAACAAGTTCTTATCCAACAGAAAATAACTCTTTTCTCACACACTGTATCTTGACTTTTGCACAAGTGTGTTGAAAGTGAAAGTGAAAGTCGTGACATTTGTCAAGTATGGTAACCCATACTCGGAATTGGTGCTCTGCATTTAACCCATCCAAGTGCACACACACAGCAGTGAGAAGTGAACCACACCGTGAACACACACCCGGAGCAGTGGGCAGCTATATCCAGCGCCCGGGGAGCAACTGGGGGGTTCAGTGCCTTGCTCAAGGGCACTTCAGTCATGAGTATTGAGGGTAGAAAGAGAGCGCTGTTTCATTCACTCCCTCCCACCTACAACTCCTGCCCAGCACCGAGACTCGAACCTGCGACCTTCGGGTTACAAGTCCAAATCTCTAACCATTAGGCCACAGCTGACCCCATAACACACATTGTGTACACTCACTGTGTGTTACTGCAGTATGAGTTGTTTCCACACACACACACTCTTTCACTCACTCTCACACACACACACACACACACACACACACACACACACACACACACACACACACACACACAAACAAACACACACACACACACACACACACACACTGACCTGCGTGACGCTGTCTCTCATGGTGGGCGAGCGTTGTTTGCGGGTGGTGGTGGTGGCCATGGTGGTGGTGGTCTCCATGATGGTGGTGGACATGTCTGCGAGGGGCGTGGTGGAGGTGGTGTCGGTGCTCATGACGGAGGGCACGTCTCCCACCAGACGCAGGTTGCCCTGCACCTGCACATTCGGGTCGCCCTCCGCCGCCAGCTTCAGCACCTGCAGGCCGTTATAGTACAGCCCTGAGATCTGACCCTGGAAGTTACGGCCCTTCTCACCGCCGCCCACCTTAATAAACGCCTGGCTGTTGAAGATCGTCAGCTGCCGACCTGCAGAGACCGAGAAACACACCAGAACTATCAGCACCAGATCAGCGCCGCTCAAGCCCCGGCAGACCTCCGGTCCGGTAACACGACAGATCAGCTCTGAAACCACAGCTGCACTAAACGCCATCTAACTGCATGACAGAAGATGGATCTTATTGTATTGTTTCATATTATTGTGCATTTGGCCATTGCTATACATTAATGATAAATAAATAAAAATAAAAATAAAAGAGAAAAACACGAAAAAGAAGAAATAAAAATAAATGAACAAAAGTAGATTAATAATTAATGGAATATATATATATATATATATAATATGAAATAAAGGTAAATAAATAAAAATAGAAGAAGAAAGAAAGATGAATTAATAAAAATAGAAAGAGATAAATAAAAATAGGAATAGAAAAATAAAGAGAAAAAACAAATACATTAATCAAAATAGAAAAAGTACATAAATAAGTAAATAAATACTCAATCAATCAATTAATTACCAAACTGAAAAAGAAAGAACAAAATAAAAAGGAAAATGAATTATTTAAAATAGAAAAGGGAAAAACACTTTTGTATGTATCTCATCGTATTGTTTGATATAACTATGTCATATAATTTGGTTTTGTGTCATCTGATATCATATCAAATCACAGTTTGGTACGGTCAAACTCAGTTTGTGTTACTGAGAGGGAGATTTGCTGTTTATCAGCAGTTTCTCTCTCATTCACACTCCATCTTCATCATCATCATCTCCATGGAAACGTCACACAGGCAGAAATGACCTTTGGAGGGTTTCAGAGACAAGAGATGGACAGAATGATTAAGTTTGTTGGTGTTGTTGATGTTGTGATATGTTGATGTTGATGATGTGATGTTTTAATAAAGGCAGCTGATGATGAAAGACAGACAGAAAGGAAAGCGGTTTGTGTTTCTGGTTTTGTTTTGTTTTTGATGATGATGATGATGGATTGGTGAGGAGATGAAGGGCACACACACACACACACTGGGTCCATCACACATCTCAACCTCTGTGAATGTGTTTGACTTTCTGATGCTGAGTAATAAAATCATAAATGATCCTCTCTTCTCCTCCTGTGAGGTGTTCAATCAGCTATTTCACATCAAACCGCTGAGCGAGCGATCAGACGAGATCTCTGTCAATGTCTGCGTTTGACGTCATATAACAGATCTGAGCACAGCTAAGAAATCCCCGAAGAACGGAGACATCCAGCAGTGTGAATTCATCACAAACAGGATCTGAGCTTCAGAGATGCAGTGAAAACGTCAAACAAAGAGTAGAGTGAAGATGCTTTTAGACGATCACCATCAGTCATTCAGTATCCGGACGATCGAGGACAGAGTCTGAGGAGATCAGAGACCCACAGGGGAAACACCACGAGATACCAGAGAAATACACTGAACATAATTATAAACGCAAC